>NW_005054315.1:7293676-7310996 GCF_000277835.1 Geospiza fortis
AAGAGAGAACATGGATTTTAATAATTGCCAACAGAAATAAAGCCCATCAGGGAAAGTATTCAATCAAAAAGAAAGAAAAAAAAACAATGAGACAGCATTCAAAATTTCCCTCTGACTACAGCCACTGCTCAAGAAAAAAAAATCAAACTAGGGCAAAGACCAAATGAGAGGCTGACAGCAGAAATGAACCAGAAATATTTACACATCTAAGTCACTTGATCTGGAGCAGCAATTCAAAATCAACTTTTTGGAGCAAAAAATTCACCTTAATGACTTGGTGACGTTTCCACCTTTCTTCAGGATGAGATAGTAACCCCTGATAAAAACTAGCAAGTAGGGCTCTAGCTCCAGCTGCAATGCCACAGTGTCCAGGGGCTCTCTCAGAGGAGTCACACAAGCTGTACATTTTAACTGTGCCCCTTGATGTCCAACAGATATCAGACTCATTTTTTTCAAACAATTTTAACATGGGAAGCAATCTTAGAGTGGGCTGAGGAAGCACATGTTTCTACTACTAGTATTTTTAGCCCCCTTTTAGTGACTAATGCTCAGTTTGTCTCAACAAACTCATCAAGTACTGTTTAATATTATCCTAAATTAAAAGAGAATAAACATGCACATCAAATGGTGTGCTTTGCCTTTACTCTTGAGAATAATGAGTGTAAAGATGAGAGGAGGAAATGCTACTGTTCATGTGTTCATGAGTTGTAGCATCTCTGACTAAACCTGAGACCTGGAAATACCCTGAAGGAAAGCTGCTAGCCACTGATTTTATTTACATGTATTCCAAAGCTCTATAACATAATACTTCCTTGGTACTTCTAGGGAAAAGGTCTCTCCTTAGCACAGATGTCATAAATATTAACTGTATCCTGCCTGCTTCATCTTCAAACTAACTGCAGCTGTGAAAGGAAGCAGAGTCACTGAGCTACCATAGTGTCTGAACAAAAGGCAGGATGGGCTTACCTCTCTAACAGAAGCTCAAGACACCAATATATAGGGAAAATGTAAAATTGAAAATTGCTCTTGCACTGTTCTACATTCTAGGGTGCAATACAGAGGTAAATTTAAAGGAAAAGGGGGAAAAAAAAAGAAAACAAGCTCCAAAGTCAGTCAGGGCTGTCCTGTCTGGGGCTACTGCATTAAATCTACCAGGTCCTAAAAACTCATTCTGAGCTCAGAGCACATTCCTCCCAATCACATAAACCTCTACCCATGAATTAATAGGGTAATAGATGCAGTGCTGGTGTTGCATGGAAAGCTGGGAGGAGACACAGCTGAGAGAGGTGACCTAAACCAACCGAAGGGATATTCCAGATCAGATGACATTGTGCTCAGTATACAAAGTGGGGGGAAGAAGGAAGAATAAGGGGATGTTTGGAGTGATAGTTTTGTCTTCCCAAGTAACCATTGCACATGATGGGGTCCTGCTGTCCTGGAAATGGTTGAACACCTGCCTGCCCATGAGAAGCAATTAATTAATTCCTTGTTTTTCTTTGCTCATGTGTGTGGGTTTTGCTTTCCCTATTAAACTGTCTTCCTTTCAACCCAGTTTTCTCTATTTTACCCTTCTGAGTCTCTCCCTGACGACACCAGTGGGGAAGTGAGTGGCTGTGTGGGGCTTGGCTGCTGGCTGGGGTTAAACCAGATGTGTACATTAGAACATGAAACAGGCCACATCTCAGTGCTATTTACCATAGATGTAAGAAAGCAGGATATGATAATGAAAAAATCATGAAAGAAATCTCACAGAAAGTACCAGCATCACAATATGGATGGAAAGATGTAATGGAATTAGCAAAATCAGACAAGTTAATCACAAGGCAAGGAAAGGACAGTGCAATCTGGAGTACCAATAAATAGACAGGAGCAAGCTAACAGAATAAATATATAGCTATGGTTGCAAAGCTAAAAATGGTGCAGAGAATGCTTTCAATGTACCTTACACCACATACCATTTAGACTTTGCTCTCTGTCAGCATAAACAATAAATATATCTACTATAAAGTGATGAACAAATACCCTTCCATTGATTACACTGCATTTGCCTTTTCCTTCTGAATCTGCCAAGTTTTCAGGGGCAAACCTCTTGCCAACTAATCATTTGTGGACTTGTTGGGATTTGAATTTTTCTTTTAATAAAGAGCAACGAGCACATCTGTCTCTATGGGAGTTCTTTTATTGCACCACAAAAAAAAAATATTCCGTTTTCCAATGTGACTTGCAAAAAACAGTTTCCAAGGAGAGAAAGCAGAAACAAAATTCGGCTTCAAAATTAAGCCCCCTGATAAAAGGATAAGCCATCTCATGTCGTGCTACATTGAAGTAGCTAGCTAACAATAACCAAAAATCTATCTCCCACACTCGCTTTTATACAAGGATACAAAATAATCATACTAACAGTTGTTTGAAAGAAAGTATCAGGTAAATCAATATTGACTCACAATCATCCTTCTTCACTTATGAGTCATTAGGAGTCTCGTTTAGTAGAGAAATGGGAAAATTATTATCTTGAATAATGTGACAAACCTCTGAAAAGAACTATGAAAAAAAGCAGCCAGATATCATAACAGCACATTCACAGAAGAAAAAAAAATACCAGCACAAATTGCAAATCAATTTACTTTTATTTAGTACTGCAAGTCCTAGTCATTAGTTTGGAGTTTTTTTATTTCAAAGCACATGAAATAAGGAAGCTGAAAAAATCTACCTCAGTTTCAACACCATTTCCTTACTATTTTTCTCTTTCTAGATGGATAATAAGAAAGTTCTGTTTTTAAACACAAATTTTAAAAAGGAAGGAAGGAAACTAATTTTAAATACTTTTTTGAGCAAGCTAAGGCTAAACATGATGTAAAAATTTGACAATTACGGTTATCTCAATTCTCTAACACCCTAAATTTATTTTTTAAGGGTTCCAGCCTAAATATTATGCATTTCCAAAGAACATGGATTCAACACCTACTAGGACAATAGCGCCTCATCTAATGGATCTACCCTGTTCCTAGTTTTCCTGGTGACACCTCAAAACAAGTCTCTAGTCAGTGAAAGCTAGGGAAAATTACATAGTTGTGAACCCCACAGCCAGGAGAATGAGACACTGCTCACTGCTCCTAAGGAGTATTTACTACACCTTTACAAAGAAAAAAGCACCATTAAATGCTATTGGAAATCTTTCCCTTTATTATATATTTCCACTCCTAGATTTTGCTTTCTCTCCCATCAATACAGCCCAATGAAGAATATATTCCAGATACACATGCCTCTGAGAACCAACTGAAAGGAATTCCATGACAGATGCTATCCTGGCAATAAACACAATGGTAGAACCTACATAAGTTCAGAAAATAATTTTTAAAAAGCAAGCAAAATTCATATTTGCATTTAGATGATATTCTTTAAAGCTAGAGCATGAAAACTCCTGCTGCTTCAGACCACCTTGAAAAGGAAGCAGCATGTCATTTTCTCACAGTGATGCACACCAAAAGTAGACTGGGATCCAGAAATACCAAGCTACTCTCAAGCAGTTTGATGTAGCCACATGCCTCTAACTTTTTCTTTCACAAATAGATGAGATACCATTTCTTGCCATTAGAATTTGGTCATGTTTCAGAACTGGCCACTTCCCACTCTCCAGGACACCCAGCCCAAGCACAGCTCTTTGGTAGATTCTCAGAGAATTTCTGTGCATGCAGTTTGAGACACAGCATGAGAACATCTGGTTTCCAGAGTAGCAGCACAGTCTAGAAAGCTTCCCGTTCTCAAGTACAAACTATTTTCAGTTTCCCGAGCATTACAAGAGACTAAGTTTCAAAAGTAAACATACACCAGTTATTACAGAATTGTTCAGCACTCTAAAAATCCACAGATTTCATTCCCTTCCATTTGCTGAACACATTTAGTACCAACTGTTTAGCAGAAACACATTTAGTGTTGTGATGAGTTTAATATATGCTATGTCATGTATTTCCCCAGCCCTTTCAAGAAGCAAGGGTAAGGTCTGTTGCTCAGGAGACAAAGCTCACACAAAGCAGATTCTTGCAGCAATAAGGAAATCAGACAATCATGGAGAGGCAACAAGAATTGGAACAGAATGACTAGGAGAATGCTGATGATAGAAACAGACTTTTAATTTTATCAACTGCAGTTTTGATTTTTTAAAAATGGTCTTCACAGTTGTTTTTTCATAAAACATTTATGTGGACCACAGCTTCTTAACAGCCTATCATCCTCACCCTCTTTACTTATAGTGTTTGATTGAGACTAACACAACAAATTGTGGCACTATCCAAAGCTCAGAAGTAACAGAAATAAAGTTGCACTGAGTTTTTTCTTTTGGGGTGTAATTTATGGAAGAGATGAGCAGTTTCTACTCCTCGAAGAAAACATCTACTTTGTAGTATAAAAAAATGTGCAAGAAACATCCCAATTCAGAATTACCTTCTTAGTATTATTTAATAAGTGCTTCTTAACTTTCCTTTGCTGCAGAACTGTTTGACATTTGGGACAAGGAATGAACTTCAGAATAAGATCCCTTTTTCCTGGGTGGCATTTGATAACGCACATTTTTCCAGAATCTTGTGTTTGCTGAACAAGATTTCTCTGAGAAATCCCCTTTCCATTGAATAGCTCCATGTTTTTGCTTAATGTATCTGATTGATTCTGGCATGCTGGTGTAGTCCTGTATTTCACCCATTTCTATAAGAATCACTTGGATCCCATCACGGATGAGAGCATTATACATAGCTAGTTGTTGCTCAGAGGTGTCTTCCAACCGGCAGCACCTAGATGCTTCTGATCCCAAAATAATCATCAGTCTTCTGCTTTGCTTAAGGGTTTCATCAGCAACACTGACCACAGCTGTAAGTGATGAAGGAACAATCAAAGTCTGCATAGAAACTTTACAACTGGTGTAAAATAGTTCTTTATTTTAAAATTGCAAACATGTGAAGTTGTGGCTAGCTCAGAGCAGTGATTGCTTTAAGATCTTCACACTGACAGTCATGATTCATGACCCATTGCATGACATAACTTCTAAAAAAATTGTTTTCTTCATCCCTCAGGAGAATTTATTGTTCAAAAAAAACTCAACAGTATTAGTAATGCTGTTAAGTCCTCATTTGTTCATCACTAAGAAAGTGCAGACCCTCATAACATCAGAACAGAATTTTCAGTTAGGAAAAAAAAAGGAAAAAGAAAAAATTTTCACTGGGCAAATTATAATAAAACTAAATAAATACAGCTTTCTTTTCCAAAAATGTGGGGTTTAATTGCGTAGATAAACTTATAACCTGAGAACAATGTTTCAAAAGGCAACCTGTTAACTCTGCTAATTAAAGCATACCTTCTCCTGGTAAATCATCCCTTCCTAATATGAAAAGGTTATATCCACATTGTTTTTCTAAAACATCTGGGAGTATCCTACGAACGAAGGTTTCCAGACAACATATACTTCTGCCTTCACTGCTTTTTGTGTACAGGACATATGCATCGTAGATTTTCCCATCTAAAACAAACACAAACATTTATATTAAAAAACTAAAACTCAGAAAAATGCCTTTATTGCAAAGTTTCATTTTTGGACTGTTTAGAAATAGTAATGTGGGGCTGATTTCACCTTTCTGACAGAGTCACCTCACAGACGTAAAATGTTCTATGAACGAAAATGAAGATGACCAGCCAGAGCATCTGACTTCCTTTCCTATCCTGGGGATGAAGGAGTCACCAAATGAGCTGGGTGCAGGACCTGGGACCTGCAGGAGGGAGCTCCCAATCCTAGAGGTGCCCGGACAGTGAGGAAGTACCCTCCCACAGGCCTTTCTTCACCACCTCTCCTGAAGGAAACTTAATGAGCAGTTATCTCCACTTCTGACTAACCGCAAGAGAAGGTGGAAAAATGGCAATTCTTTCTTGTAATAATCCCGAGAGGGCTTTTCTAATGTAGAAGAAAAGCCCAGAAGGCTTCTGAAGGTTTGCTTAGCAAGCTGGACTGAAAGAACCAAGCCAAAATCAGATCTAACTCAACAAGTTAAAAACTTTGATTTTTTTTTTCTTTTAATTAGAACTCTATTACAGTATTATAGTAAAACTGAATTTTTAACCAGGAGTTGAAATTATTTTCCTGTGAAAACATTTAGCACAGCCATGAGTAAACATCAACTATCTTAATGTACATAATCCATTCACTTTCAAGCCATGGGGAACTTCAGACAGTCTGATTTTGAGAACTGACATGAAATATATCTGTGATGTTGTGCTTATTTCAAATTTTTCACACCTGTCCAATATATTTGCCTACAGTGCATTAAACTAAAACACATTAGAAGAATCCCAAAACACAGAACTAGCAGCAAATTTTCTCTTTGATATGTCAACACTATAACTGACAGTATTTAGAAGGAAAGTGAAAGTAACCGAGAAATTGCAAAATGGAAAAAAAATACCAATAAAATTAATAAAATTAATAAAATTAATATCTGACAAATGAGTCTGATTTTCAAAATAAATATTTAAGGCACGTCTTTAAACATCCAGTTTACAGGATGTAGCTCTGCTGACACCTATTGTTCATCATCAGAGTGACCATAAATCTACATGTAAAGAAACTACAGAAAAGCAAAAAACAACATGCTCATTTTGGAATAACCTACAGTTCTTTTGGCCTATCTCACTATGATTGCCTTCAATATTACACAGTTTTTATTAATTTAAGCATAATTATATATTTTACCCATATGACTGAAAAAATCCTGCACAAAATGTCTTTGTGCATATCTGAAAATTCCTTATGGAAGTTCTATGTACATTGTACTAAATAATCCCATTATTTCTCAGAAGTAAAGGCAAGAGAAAAAAATCAATAGGCTAATTACTCTTACATGCCTGGTCACACTCACATACCTTCCTTACTTGTAAGGGCACAGACAGAAGTACGGTACCAAAGTACCAAATCAATCTTGAAAATCTTGTAGATTATTAAAGTAATAAATGTTAAAATTAACAAAGAGACAAGCCCTCCAGTCAGCCATCGTCGTGTGTCAGGAACTGCACAAAAATATAAGAAATTTGTTTTACATTTTGAATTTGTTCAAATCTGATCTTACATATAAATTCAATACAAATTTGAATATTACATATTTCATTCCTATTCACCTTGTTTTTAAAATAATGATAAATACAATGCTATAGTGATTTCTTCCCTATGCACAGGCACATGCATACTGCAAACTGTAATACATCTGTTTTCTTTCAACATGATACACGAGAATTTGGTATCAAAACACCTTCTGGGGAAGTATAGATATTCACAGGCCTCAAAATAATAGTATTTTTTACCTCTGTGTTTTAATATAATATAGGATGCAACTTGCCCAAAGGCATTTGAAGCTTGACAGACAAAAGGCTGTTCATAGTCTTCACTGCTTACTTCTGAAATAATTAGCTTCACAGAATGCATAGGGCGCCCGTCGTAAGAAGTTTCTCCCCTGTCCAAATGGTGACAAATAGAACCATAAAACCACAGCCCATTCAGGAATGGCTTCATCTCTAACATCTGCAGCACAACAGTGGTTATTTCCTTCTGCAAATGTCAACCACACTTCCCAACAGATGAACAATTACATCATATGAAAGACACCCAAGCAGTCAGACCTCTCCTGGTACTGACATGTAGCACATGCATTGGAAAGCATCAACACGTTATCTTATCTGCAGCTGTGTTTCCCCAAAGGAACTTAAGGTTTCTATAGTTGAAACTTCAAAAATATGCCTTAAAAACCTAAATAAACTCTTGTTATGGGCTTGCCAATCCCTGTGAGAGTAGATGGACGTAGATATTTCACAATGGGATATGACATTCAGGGAATGAATGAACCAACATCACTAATGAAAGTGACCAAAGATAACCATGTAAGTGTTAGGAAGTACAAAAAATAACATTGCTTTTGCATTATCAATTCAGTGACCATGTATCTCTGCTTTATGGCCCAATTGTTTATGGCACTATAATTCTTTATGACAGTATAATATATTACTTTTGCATAGTGTTTTCTCTTGGTGAGCACCCAAATAAGTCAGCATTTTGTTTCTCCCTTTGTTTTATGATGAAAACTTATTTCTTGCAACTATATTCTTACTCTGCAGACATCATTCTCTTTTCGTCACTGGTTTTTTAGTCCTAGATAGTGCTCCAGAATTTACAAAAATTATCACATTTTTTTATTTACAGTGCCACCATAAGAGCTGACAAAAAACCCTGAAATCTTTAGTTCAAAACCTGTAATGTCTAAGAAAATTTCAGATTGCCTCTTGCTCCAATTTGAGTTGGTTTTTCCAGTCAGGTATAATTTCTCTTCTTCTAATTCCATTTGACCTGCTTTTTACCATCACCTTATCTCCCACTTGCCCTTCACATGCTTTACTCAGCCCAAGTCCTCCCAAAACCTAGTTCACCACTGGTAATCTGTCTCCCTTTTCCCCTCTAACCCCTAAGCTTCAGTACAAATGCTCTCAATAAAGTCTTCCATTATCTCTTCAATTTATCTCAGTTAAATTTCTCTAACTTAATGCCCTTAAACCTGGAAATCTTGATTTTTCCTGTAGAGCACACATTTGTCCTCTTGCAACCTTTCAGGAAGGCAGATGTGGAACACAGAAGAAAGAGGCAGTCTGAAGATCATGCACCTGAACATGCCTGATTCAACCAAAAGAGGTCTCTGCCAGGCCAGAACTTGCTCAAAAGAAACTGCATTACAATTATGGGACTGTAACAAAACACTTTTTCCCAACACTGGAAATTCAGACTGATTTTTTACAATGAGCAAGAAACATACAATCACATGTGAAGTTCATGTGCCTACTATGTTTAAAGTTTCTATTTCAAAGCAGGAAGTCAGTTGGAGAAGGCAAGCATTAGAGTTTTTAAGAAGAATGCTGTTTAAAGCAAGGGAAAAATGTTGCTAAATATTTTCATGTCAAAGGGAGAAAGTTCCACTTTGGTTGCCAACACATATATCTTCTAATCCAAAAATATACTTACTCATAGGAACTTGAAAAAATTCTGCTCATGTGAAATACATCAATATACACACCATGTCCTGTCCAGTACACCTCATACCCATCAGCACCTGTGGTGTTGCAATCCACAGTAACCTGTGAGCCTATAAAATTATGTTACAAAGTAAAGAGTTGATTTCCATGACCTAATTAAAGTCTATACAATCCTGTTCTCAGATTCACACATGCACACCAGCTAAGGCTGATACTAAACCCTTTCAAAAAAGTTACTCTAACAGAGGGTCTGTATTCTCAGTGATCTGCAAGTGCAGAAAGAGAATGGTAGGATGGAAGAAGCTGAATCCAGGAAGGAGATGCTTCTCCTTGGGGCATCACTTTGCCTGCAGATTTGAGATGGATCTGTTCCTTAGAATCACTTCCAGAGTAATGGAAAGCAACAGATATGACAGATAATCACTTGGGTTCCTACAATTTTCCTTGCAGCTGAGAAATTTCTTTAGGACCTTGCAAGCAACAGGCCTTGTTTCTTTCCCTCTCACCCCTCATTCCTCCTTTGAGTGATCAACAGAGAGAAACTGACTACTGAAGTAGTTTTTTCATAAAATAAAAACAAGAAAGCACAGACTAAGACACTCCTTGAGAATACATTTTAACTAGGATACAAATTCATATTTTCTCTAGAGAAAACTACTTACCAAGTTCCACTTCAATGGAGTTGTTTCTTGGGTAAGTTATTTCTGGAGGCTTTTTTGGTGGGGTCACTAAGCAAAAGAAAGAAAGTGCTTTTCAGAAAACCAGGGGCAGTTGCAGTCTGTTTTATGTTCTATAATGCAAGTACAACCTAAAAACACCCCTCATGCTAAAGACAAGGTTGTCAGCCATTTTATAACAAAATATCACTCAATACCGAAAGTACCATATCTCAGGTAGGCATTACTGCACATTTAGGTGAAAAAAAGTAGTCCTAAGCATACACAAATTAGGTCTTTCCACTTTAGTTATGAGCACAAACACAGTGAAATTATTTACGTACCTTCTACAACCAGACTGATGTCTCGTGAAATGTTATATTGTTTCCCATTGTAGGTATATGTTGTTTCACACGTATAGTTTCCTCCATCATGTACAGTTACGTTGAAAATTATAAGGTCGCTGTTTGAAAGGGCAAACCTTTTTCCTTCTAGCAGCTGGCAGTCCTAAAATGTGTAGAGAACTCTGTTAATTCACATCTCTGTATATTTCCATGGTTTGTCTCTCTTTGATACAATCTGAAGTTTCAATGGACCACAGCATAAGGATGGTTATGCAGAGGCTGAGGAAGAGTGAGGGCAGCAGAATATAAAGAAATGCATACTTCACTTCAGGTGAGATTTTAAAGACACCCCAGTTCATTCCCTTTGGAAAAAAATTTCTTATATTAGAGAAATAAGAAATCAAAATGTGGGTTGTTGGTATTTGCAAAAGTATTCATCAATGAAGCATCACCCCATGCAATAATTAGACTTTGTTTTTAAAGGAGCCTCAATGCTACTGGTACTGCATGAGCCTGAGGCAAGAATCTCGCAGAAGGTGCTACATTTTTGTAACATAAAGAGCCTTTAAGAGAGCATGAACAACAAGAAATAGAATAATGGAATGGAACAGATTGAGCAGTTAATGGAAGTGCCATAGTAAATCTGTTTCCACCCAAGGTCGTGTTTCCCTGTCAGGTGAACAGATGCCACCTGGTGGATACGTGGGTCAGCATCACTCCCACACCTCAGCTGAAATTCTGCCCTGATAATCAAGAACACCTTTAAAAGACAGAAAGTCTTAATCCTCTTCCAATTTGTTTTAAAAGAATTTTTCTCCAACTTACAGTAAATCTTTAGTTCTTCTTTTCCAGTTCTCAAAGACCACTAATTTTTATAAATAATGGACAGGTATAAGACAGAACAAAACACTATATTCTCACCTTATACCAATGAACAGGATGAATATTTCTCTCTGTCCTGAAATAATCCAAGTGGGGACAAACGACCTTTGCAGAAGATGATGTGAATATCACCTCCTCCACAGCAAATTTTTCATTTAAGCATAAACCATCAATCCTCTCAAAAACTGTTACTTTTGTACACATTTTTTTGCAGCTTGTCAAATCCCTGCAATTAATAGAACACAATTAAATTAACCCATTTAACACATTTTGCAGGTCAAAAATGTATGGCATTCTGTTTGGAGAAGAAAGAGAAGAAAAAATGTTTACAGTTTCTTTAACAGATTTGCTTACAAGGAAAAAAAACCAAAACTAGATTTAATTTCCCCAAAGTAGAGTGGTTTTTTGTAGATACATTCCCTCTTCTTCATTATTATTTATCTTACCCTCAAAATTTTACTTGCTTTCTGTAAGGTACTAATTTTGCAAATCATTTCTGTAAAAATATAATTTTTTTTAACTTTCACCTTATGACACATTCATAATCTCCAGAATCTTCTAACATGGCAGGTAGAAACCAAATTAGATTCTTCTGCTGATGAACTCTAGACAGTTTGTCTCTAGGCACAGCTCTCTTGTTACCAACTTTATACCATGTTAAGTTGTAGTCTCCACTTTTCAAGCTCTTTTCCACTGAACATTTAATAGCAAGAGGCTGCCCATCAGGCACAAGACTCTGCTTCAACATCACATCATAGGCTTCACATTTCTCTAAAGGAAAGAGATAAGCATTAAAGAAAAACTCAAACATTCTGCAAAAATATACTGAACTCATTTCCTGATTTTAAATTACAAACTTCATTGGAGTTTTCACCTCCATTCTCAAGTCAACTACTAAACTACTAAAAATACAATTTTAACCCCTTATCTTTACAGCTGAGAGTACTACTCAGTAGTTTACAGATATAGTTAAGCCAGTAAAATGAAATACTGTTTTTCGAATGCAATCTTTACACTCAGTAGAAAGCCTTTGTAGCAGAGTTGTCATTTGCAGTTTTATTTCAGATGCAAATTACTAAAGTACTTGTGTTTCTCCAGTCTGTTCCATGGGCATGTACACAAACACACACATGCACACCAATTTCACATTTAATGTCTTTATTTTTTTACTTCACTTAACTGTAGTTAAGACAGACTATATTTTTTATATTTAAATGTCCTAAGAGGACACAGAAGTTAAAGATTGTGTTGTAAAAATATTAAGTTTGCTATGGGAATTTCAACTGACCCTTCATATTATGAGCATTTAGAGAGGAATCATTACAGTCACCAATGAGCTCATTTTCTTTACTTCTGACACAGACTCATGCAGAAAAAGAGCAAACCAAGAGTTTGGTTTGGGGTTTTTTTTTTCTTTTTTGCAATATGACAAAAAGGCACCAACTCTGGATACCATGGTCACATTCCCAAGTCAGTAATACATTTATCAAAACTTCCCTGCTTTGTTATTTTATAAGAATTGCCACAGAGAGTCATGCAAGTGTCTGTTTAGCCCAAAATCCTGTCTCTGATAACTATCAGTGGCAAATGTGCAGAACAGAGGAGGACACAATAAATACAACACTACTCCGATTTCAGTCCCTTTATGTTCTGCATGCAAAACCATTCACTGCATTTTATAAATTCTCTGAGTATCATGCATTTCTTGTTATGAGAAATGGAAAACTTCCTCTCATCTGCCTATTCTATGGTATTTACATTTTTATAGACCTTCATCCCATCTTGCTTCTGTCTCTTTACCTCAATCCTCCTTCATTTGGAGACTTCTCATATGGAAGCCATCCCATATCAGACAACACTGTCACTCATCTCTCCACCTCTTCTGATACCATCTTTCTGAGATGTAATGACCAGAACTGCAGAGCTCAACTGCCACACATTCACTGTGTGGTTAAAGTGTAGCATAATGAGGCTTTCTCTTTTCTGCTCTGCTGCTTTCCAAAAATTCTGGTTTTCTGGTCACCACTGATGACAGAGTTAATGATTCCAGAGAGCATCCAGAGATATCAAAGCAGCATTTTCCCAGGTGGCTATTAATTAACTTAATGCTCATGTCACACACATTCAGCATACTTTCTTCTGCTATACATGCATGACCCTTTCATGCCCCTTCACATCCACTTGATTTTACTGACTGACATTCTATCACTAAACTATTTAGGCACCAGGCACCATCTGCATAGCAAGCATCAGTTTTTACCACCAAAGAATAATTTTGTGTCATCCAGAGTTCTCATCACCTCACCACAAATCTTTTCCAAATTACTTATCCAAACATTGAATTACTCAGGTATCTGAGTTGAATGCCCCATAATAACTGTGGTGATTATGATATGCTGTGGCCACAGGAAGTGCTAATGTTTTTCTGCCACTCAATCGACCTGTGCAGCTTTGTCATTCACAACAGACTTGAGGTCTGGTTATCTTTGCCCAGAACGCTAATATTCTGCACCAGTGTAAGACACACCAGCACATGCTAAGACCACTCAGCTGGAAAGCAGATCTGCAGAGAACATTGGGGTCCTGGTAGACCACAAGCTGATCATGAGCCACCAATGCTCCCTCATGGCAAAAGAAGGCTGTCCTGGGAAACATTGTCCTGGGAAGCATTAGGACATGCCAGATTTAAATTTACTGGAGAGAGTCCAACACATAGCTACAAACATGACTAAGGGAGTGGAGCACCTGTCACTTGAGTAGAGGATGAAAGAGCAGGAACTGCTCAGCGTAGAGAAGAGAAGATCTGAGGAGTGTGTGGGTGGATCTTATAACTGTATGTAAATACTGATGGGAGGGAATGAAGAACAAAGAGACAGACTTTTGCCAGCCTTGCTCACTGTCAGGACAAGAGGCAATGAGCACAAATTGAAACATAAAACATTTTATCTGAACACAAAAAAACCCTTTTTTTATTGCAAGGGTGATCAAACAGTGGAACAAGATGTCCAATGAAGTTGTGGAGTTTCCATTTGCAGAGGTTTTCAAAATCTTGACCCTGTAAAGTTAGAGGTCAAGAGCTCCTTTCCAACCTAAATGATTGTTGTAAGTTAGAATATGCAATACCACATATTATTTTTTTATAGGTTCCTGCTCTAGGCACAATTTAAAAGAAATCATTGGCATGCATGTAAATTTCACTATTATGGCCACTTCCACAGAAAGTTAGTATCACTTGTGTGAAAAAAGTTCCATTAAAAGTTCAGAACAAGACTTTCCATAGCCACCAACAGACTTACTTGCAATAATTAAAGACAGAAATGCTGTTGCAATGTTACATGAAAACAGTGTTTTTGCTGTCATGTTTCCCTGCTGAAATGGAAAGAAAACTTTCAGTTAGTGGTTTCCAATATGAACTTCCATAATTTAAAGTAAACACCTGCATTACACAATTAATATAGTAATTACACAGATTAAGGAGGACACATGAAATACTGGCATTGTCTTTAACTTGTTTTGAGCCTGTTACCTGCTTGTTTTACCTGACAGCTCATAAAAAAGAGTAAACATCTCCTATTTCAACTTGTCAAGCACTTGGGTTTTTTTACATCTCTAGCACACACCTTCCCTTAGTGCTTAGGAAAGCACTTCCTGCTTTCCTAAGCTACAGTCATAGATTCTCTAACTCTCACTTAGATGGAATCTGATTTCATAATTCTGACTTTTTTTGCCACCCACTTCTGTACTGCATCCAGTTATGCTACAGCCTGTCTGAGATGGGGAGGACAGGACATAACTTGCATACAGTCTTCAAAATATAAGTGCACTATGGATTTATGAACAAAGACAATTATTGATTTTTTTTTTCCTAATGATTTTCAACGCTATCTTTGTTCTTTGAGTACTACTGAGTATTGGTCTGATATTTCCATAGGCCTATAGTAAAATTTCAAGATCTCATCACTGGGGACTAAGAATCAGGCAAACTCAGTCAGCTGTTGAGCACATGATGTTAGGATTTTGGCCATACATTTTCATTTTAAATTTTTCTTATATGTCTCTACAACAATTTTCTTCTGCTATTATTACCCAGTCATTTACTATTGTGACATCTGTGTGCCATTCTTTGCAATTTACACTTCCATGTTCCAGCCTGAATAGCTTTGTATTGTTGGCAAATTCTGCCACTGAAACAGATTCCCTCTGTCTAGATCATCAAAATACATGCTGAAGAGTTGTTTGGGACTCTAGTAGTGATGTTTCTTCACCTAAAATCTAGGTATTTATCTTTTACATGTTTATTTATATATTTGAGAATGATTGTCAGGACTCTTTAATAGTCCTCTGGTCCCTAACATGTTTGGAGAAGGATCTCTTAGTTGCATGCCTCTGGCAGGCTGCTCCTTAACTTGACCTGCTTTACTGTTTTTTATAGCTTACCACAGTGTTTCACAGCACAGTGAGAGGACAAATGCAACTATTCCAACTGAAGTATGAGCAGGGGTACCCCATCCTGTCGTGACAAACATTTGGCTGATCATCACTTTCTAAAAGAGTCGAAGATGATGCTTCTGGCTGCTGTGTCCTACTTCAGCAGACTGACTCACAAGTGTGCCATGTATTGAGTCATCCACACTGCTTCTTGCAGGGCCTGCTTCCCTTCTTCCCTTTCTCTTTCCTCCTCTTGGCAAATCTCCACTCAAATTACCAGGCAGGTCTTTTCTTGCCTAGCTCTAAGATGGGATAAGTCCCTGAAAGAATTCTGACACAAAACATTAAAATCTCCAGAGGTAGGTTATATGTGTTTGTACAAAAGTTACAACTTTTTCTGTTATTCATGATGCACAGAATCTCTTAAAAATCTATCATTTTTAATTTCAAAGAAGAGTATAATATTGTAACATATAATTTAAAGATAAAACAGGATTGAATAGACTCCACTAATGAATAAATATTTTCTTTATGACTTCTCTGAATCACTGCTTTTTCACAAACTCTGCTCTCTTACAACATTACCTTGCTCTTGTTCTAGTGGTCTGTCTCACAAGAGATCTCTCAAAAAGTTTTTTGCCCCACCAGTAGATTTAGCAGATGCAGAAGTAGTATTTTACCAAATCCTGAAAGAAAGTCTTCCACAATCCTACTTTTCTATAATTTCAACGTTCTTTCTATTTAAATTTATAATTTGCCCTTTTGTCAACATAGAAGACTTGCAAACATATGTACAGCCTTGGGCCAGACCATACACACTACTTTGAGGAGATTCCCTCATCTCTCACTTCCCCCGATGAAAAATTTCCATTTCTATGGAAGGTAGACACAATAGCAAAATTAGGCTCTTCTCTGTGCATGCATTCACATAAATAAGGATGAAAATAACATACACACAATCGCATAACCAATTGCAAATGTTTTTCCTACCCCATTCTGCCATGATAAACAGCTAAATTTCTCCCTTTCCCCAGCCATTCTGTCCACATCTTGAGCACTCAATCGACCTGTGGAGCTTTTCATTCACAACAGACTTCAGCTCTGGTTATCTTTTTCCAGATTTCCCAAAGGGGAAAAAATTTCCGGTATGCAAAGCCAGCTCCATAAAGTTTCACTCTGAAAGGAAATATTTTTATCAATTGCAGTTTAAAAAAAAAAAATCATTACAACCACCCCCCCCCAAAAAAAACCCATCAATTGTCTTCAATAATATGTGCACCTGAATTACAATCACAGCATCAATGATGGCATGTAGGCATAATTTTCATTAAAATTTCTCATTAAATTGGCATAATCACCTTTGAATCTGCTTTTTAGTCCTTTCAAAATTGATCTACTCAGTTGAAAAAAGAAGTCTCCTCAAAACTTCAAAGGATCACAGGTTTCACTGACTTTGGCAAACTTGTAGCAGGCTTATTTTAATCTCTTATTCAAAAGCACAAGCTGATTCAAACATGCAACAGTCCTCAGAACTGACAGAACCAAACGAAAGTCAGAGTATCACACTATTTCTGGTATATAAACCTAGGAACATTTTAAATCATAAAAAATTAATATGAATATATATATTATATATATATATATATATATTCATATTACCTTAAATGCTCCTATTAACTGCAAGGTACACCATGTCTCTTCTAGAGAGATTAATCAAGTGTCTCACTTTTGATCACGAAAAAAATGATGACAGCAAATACATGCATTCCTTCACTGGACATACCCAGTCAGTGTGGAAGAGTTGTGTTAGCCCCGTCAGGATGTATCGCCGCGACTACGGCGATAGCCGTGTTTCTGGGAAACGCTGGCATCCCTCAGCGGGTACGGCAGGAAATCATTTTCCAATACTCTTAATTTAAATTGTGACTTGTTTCTGGAAGCATTCCCTTGGAAGGGGCTGTG
>NW_005054315.1:7311512-7316067 GCF_000277835.1 Geospiza fortis
GGCAGGGCCACCCCCCGTCCCCTCCCTGCCCCGGCGCAGGTAAGCAGGGCTGGTTAAACGCAAGGTCCGAAAAACAAAGCGTTTGAGCAGCCACCCCAGCCCCTCGCTCAGCCTCCGCCTCAGGAAATCCTCCAAGATTGCAAGATCTGAGGTGACTGACATTTGTTTGTTTGTTTGTTTGTTTGTTTTCAAAGTACGAGCAGGTGCAAACCTCCCCAGTTGAAGAGACCGTGTCACTGGAAGAGGAAGAGCCCTTCAGGACTCCTTGGAAGTTGTTGGCAGGAGCATCTTGGGGACATCGGCTGATTTATTTGCTTATTCAGTAGGCTGTTTTGGCTGCTTGGTCTGACCTGCCCAGACTGACACTGAGATATTTGGAAGCTTGAACATACAGGTTAGTCTCATATAGTCCCTAAGTTTTTATCTACAAACTTAACAGCTACTAAGTAGTCCTGGTATTTTACATAGATCACTTAACTTGTGGCTGTTCTGGGAACAGTATGTTCTCTAGGTTCTGGTGATTCTTAGTTCTCTGTTTCACAACACAGCTAGAGCCAGAGTTTTTCAAAGCAGAAGTTCCTCAAACTATTTTGTTAATGTGGGCAATTTTAACACTGCACTGCCACTTACTTGTTGACTAACTACTAAACTAGATATTAAGGTAGGGGAAAGCTCTTTCTTATGTTCTTCACAAAGCAGGCAACAATCATGGACTACAGAGCTATCAAGGTAGATGTTCTCATTGTTGTTAAAAATACATAATAACATTTGCGAAGCAAATTGCAAGTATTCTACAAAAACTGTGGAGAATAATCCAGACATGTCCTGTCCCTTCCACCCCTTTTCATCCTGCTTTGGTACTTCTTTCATGTTCTGGTACTATTTTATTATTTATTATATTTATCAAATGGAAACATTCAAACATCCTGCCCACTAGCTGCAGATAAGTGAAGATGAAAGCTTATGCCCTGCTGTAGCCACATAAACTGTCTTTTATCAATGTATGTAGTGCTAGCTGGAGGCACATGGCAAGACTTCCGAAGCTGTTGGGAGGTACGCAGAAAATTAATTCATTCCTGACTTGGCAAACACAGAAGGATTTATATAGTCAGCTTGTTTCTCTTTGGTCACTACTTCTATCCATATTTAATATTGGAAATGTTTCTCATTAATTCTCAAACAATGCAAGATTATGCAAGATTTTTAGTTTTTGTATTATTTTGCATGACCAAAAAACATCTGTGACCTATCAACAGTACCTGACAGCAGTTAGTCTGAAATTATGTCTTTTCAAGCATGCCTTGTGTGGTCACCAGGTCCTCCACACCAACTGACTTGAACTGCAAACATCAGGGCAAAACTTGCCCTGATTTTTTTTAGGACAAGTGCCAATGACAAGCAAATGTAGTTGTTAGGTTTTTTTAAGGCAATTACAGAATCCAGTAATCTCATGTTTTACCTGCACCTGGTAAATCATCCCTTCTATATGAGAAGAGTCATACTATGTCTCTAAGACAACTACACGTATATTTAGGGCAAAACTGTGGTTATAGCAACCATCATATTTTTTTTGGTTTGGCTGACATATGAATTCATCATATATCTTTCTGATCTGAAACTGAGCAGGGCAAACAAAAACTTAACAGAGTTTTAAAGTACTTTATGTAATTTTTTATACCATTTATACTTTAAGCTTTGTTGCACAAGGTAACTTTGATGAAGACATAAGGATTACCATTGTATGTACAAATCTTTTAAAGCTACAGGAATAAAAATATCAAGAAATGTAATTGCAGGTAATTATTTACATAAGTTAAAGGTATCTATTTACATAAATGTACACTTAGAGCTGCATAAAACATATGTAATACATGATTTCAGAACAGAAAAGTCTTCTATTGAGGAAGAAATATTCAAGAACAGTATAATCTGCAGGGTATGCAAATATTTTGATTTAGAGACATTAAGCTAGGACAGGAAAATTGGAAATTCAAAATATAAAAGTAATGTTGCAATGTTTGGTTGCATCACATTATTCTGTTGTTTTGTTTCAATATCCTTATTGCCTTCATTGTGGTAACCAGTTGTCATGGTGAGCAAAGAAAGTTGAACTTCATTGCAAAGCCAGAATTGCAGGGCTGACTGGGAAGCCACCTAGCAAAAGATGGCAGCAGATGCTTGAAAAGGGAGAAGCCAAGGTGTGGCAGTAGTTACTGCCGTGGAGGGAACTTGCCAGGGGATTAGCCATGGCCTTCATATCAATGTTTTCATTAGTCCTGGCAGTACAAAAAAAAAATAGAAATTTTCCTATGTAATTTACTAATGGCACAGTAGTTAGAAAAGAAGTATGTGACCCTGCAGCTTGGCTCATACTGATTTTTACCTATTTACTCCTCCTGGACTCAAAAATTACATCACTATTTTATTTTCTTTAATTTTAAACACAAAAATAACCATTTGTCATCCAGAAGCACAGATTAAGGAGAATTGTGCTCAAGATTCCTATGATTCACCAGTACATTACATCTTTTAAATAAATTTTTTTAAAAATATACGAAATGCTGCCTTAAATCAGGTGAACTGTTTCCAGTAGAGTTAGAGAAGTAAAAGCATCTGCAATGCACTGATGCAAGTCATTATTATAGAGTCCAGTGCTGAGAAAAGTGCTCAGAACCCATGGGATATTGGTTAAAATTGGGGTTATTGGAGATAATCTGAGAAGGTAAAAGGAGATGATAGCACAGATAATCTCATGTCTCTTCCAATGCTGGGAACCCAGAGGTGTGCAGCCTCAGCCAGACCTCTCATCAGCACATGCCACATCATGCAAATCCCATCACATTTGCCAGCACTGAAGGCTTCAGAGTTTTACAAGGTGTCCTCAGAAGTAGAAAACTCTATTCATCATCTTCACTGGCATGAAAAAAGGACAGTGTATGAAAACAGGCTCTTTCACTTCAAGTTAAGCTGAGACAAAAGGTGGAGCTGTCACCAGGTGCCAAGTGCGAGCTGCCTAAAGCTCCCCCACACAGGTGAGCTGGCTCCACCTGTACCTGCAGCACAGGGTACATCCAACACGGCCCAGGGCCTGCACCCACTTGCATCAGCTCTCATGGATCAGTAACTTCTGCATGTCCACACATCCCTGACCACACTCTTTGGGCACTGGCCCACTTTCAGATGAAATGCTGTGCTCTGTCCTGTTAATATGTTCACAAATCCCAAGAGACTTCACTGAATTGTGGTTATAATAGGGGAAATAAGAAGCTTACATCTCAGGAAAGTTTTAAGTTAATTTGGCTTATCTAGGTTAAATTGAAGACAGATTACAACTTCTGCCTATAAACAATACATCCAGTATATACCAATGAACAACTCCTTTGTTAGGACGAAGCGTGGTAACTTACAGAGAGAACAACAAAACTGGATACCTGAGATAGGAATGAGCTAGCCAAAGGGCAGGGGCAGCCCCTTCCTATCTTGTGTTTCCTAAGCTCATGTCTTCCAGGTGCTATATATACACATTGCACAGGTATCTACTGCCAATTTTTTGGTCACAGACAAGGAAAAAAAATGCATTTATAATCAAATACATGTGACACTCGCTGTCATAAAATTGTACCTAGGAGGTTTGAGATTAAGTCCTCTAAAAACTAGAAGGCAGCATTTGGCCTTACAGTTTAAATGATAAAAAGATTACATGGAAATTACCAAACAAGATTCTCCATGAGGTTGCCACCTGCAAGTCTTCACAATTACTTCGCTAAAATGTTCTCAGCAGACCCAGGATTGCACTTTAACTGCACTTTATCTGTGCAATTATGCAACCACAACCCCTTTCTGCAGGCAGAGGACAGGGTTTAATGCCATCTTGTAACATTTAAAAATGCTGTTGCAAGGAGTCCTACAACCAACTAACAAGAACTTTGAGCTAAATGAGAAACAGGAAAGAAGTACATAATGAAAGTATTGCATCAATCACCACAACTTTCAAGAAAATGCAAAACAAAATGTAGGTCTCTAACTTCCTAAAAGGGTTTTTTTGGGCAATTCAGAGACAGTCTGTCATGGTTTGACACTGGCACAATGCCAGTGCCCCATGAAAATATACTTCCCTGGTGTTTGCTGTGAGATGTGACCAGGAAATAAGCAAAGCAGGCCTCTACCTTAGAAAAAAAAAGTTTACTAACTAAACTACAAAAGGAAAACAAACCACACACACACACACACACACACACACCTGGAAAATGAAAACTCCACAAAAAGCATTTCCTCCTCCCCCCCACCACATTTCCAATACATCTTCCAAATTTCAACTCTCCATCCATCACCCTGTAAATACTCAATTCCAGTCCATCAAGAGGAGAGGAGTCCTTCTTGGGGCCATGGTGACCTCTTCCTTGCATGCCCAGCGCTCTCACCACTGGACAAGGAACAGAGCTGCTTCAAGGGTTATCCTTTTAAGGGTGCTTTGACCAGTTCCAAAAAAAGCACAGTTTTCTCTCATCTCGGGACCTCTTGTCCCCCCCATACTTGTCTACCCCCTGGGGCCGGG
>NW_005054315.1:7316373-7343506 GCF_000277835.1 Geospiza fortis
GGGGGCTGCCCAACGCCTCCTGGTGCCCCCACCACCCTTCCATCCTGAGGGGTCAGGCCTACCTCTGCCAGGCCGCAGGTGTTCCCCTCCCCCGCCCAGCTCGAAGCCGGGCAGGGGAGGCCTTGGCTCTTTGCTGGCCGGAAATCAAAGAGAGAGCCCAAGGGAGTGCTCTGCTTCTAACCCCTGTGTTCTCAGAGGCGCATCCACCCTCAGTGGCCAAGCCTGGTGTCAATTTAAAATCTGAACACCTATTGGCCTCTGGCCACTCCATTCCCAGAAAACCTGCTTCCTGTAAACCCACGACACAGTCAAATCTCCCAATTGTAGTGGGTTCTTTTATTATTTAAAACTAGTCAGAAATTACTCCAGCATCTTTGTAAGAACTTCAGTGTAGGTCATTAAAACAAGTTTCTACCAGATGCCAGCATGTACTAAATTTCCTCTAACAGAAATCTTTTCGCATGTTCCCCATCAGACATGTCTCCTCTCTGGCATTTCCCCCTTAAGCTCCACTGTAGTTACCAAGAAAAAGAAGCTCAGTTTCCTCCTGAAGATGCAAATACAAAATGTTATCTGAGAAAAAAGTACTAGCCTAAAAATATGTACCAAAACAAGTGGGACAGCACTAGCCTAGAAATTTCACTAGCAGATAATAGAGTGACATTCTGTTTTGCTAATGAACAGCAAAAAAACAAAACAAACAAAAAACAAAAAAACAAAAAACAAATAGGTACAAACAAAAATACAAACAAAAAACAAACAAAACAAAAAAAATAGGTCTGCAGATTAATTCTTCTCATTTGTGTCTGGTATAACTATTTTTAAAATGTCATTCCACTTGTTATTTGTTTGGGCTGTTATGTTTGAATATAGCATTGAACAAAAAATCCCTAGAAGATCTAACAAAATATTATGTACAAGGGAAGAAAAGGAGGAACCATTGTTGTAACTAGAAATACCTGAACAATATTATTTTATATTAAGGTACAGCTTTCTTGTTAAATACCTTACCTATGTAGTAGACACACATTAAAATGAATAATTTAATAAAAAAAGAAAAAAGAAAAGTAGTCTTTTGACTGCTTAGTACTTCATCTGCTGATCAGTTTATGATCTCAATCCAAGAACCAAGCTTCCATTATTTTCTTTTTAAGCCAGAAACAAGCAAGCTCCAACACTATCACCTTTCACTGTTTGAGTAATTATCTATTCTTAGGACAAACATGGTACTAATATGGCATCAAGACTTCTGTAACTCCCTGGTGCCTTTTTCAGTTGCATGAAAAAAATCCAACTGAAAATATTTCTGTAATATTAGGAAAGATTTTAACAAACAGATGTTTTCTGTCATTATTTGCTCAGTTTGTAGTCATAGCAGTAGTTGGTTGGAAAAAGTCCATAACACTGAAACTGTAACAATATTTTTATTTACACTGGTAGTCTAGGCAGAACAGATTGCTCAGGAAAGGAACAACATTGAGGGCTCCTGGGTGAATCAAGCAAGAGCTGAAAAGAGGGACTGAAAAACAAAGTAGCAGCCTCTGACAGATTGGGTCTTTGTGAAATGGGAAATGAAGGCTGTCAACCTTCTGTGTTAATCAAGGGTTTGCACTGGAAATTCTCGTAATATTTCAGCTTCTCAAAGCACTGACCATTTGCATGCTGGGGCTCTGCTACAGAGCATGCTCATGACTCCCTTCTGGCTGCAGACTGGGTTTTCTTCCATGAAAAGCCGAAGAGGTGGTTTGAATCCACATGACATCCCAGCTGTGCTGGGCAGCTAGGCTGAAGAGCACTGAAGAACTAAAACACTCTGTAATACTGGAGTCACAGACAGCTCTCAAAAGTTTGATTTATGGTTCTGCTCAACCCCAGAAGACTTGGCTGCCTGAACCTGCTTTCCTTCCACCCCTGAGGCAATGAAGGTGTGATGCAGTACTAGGAGGGCACCTAAACTGCCCACATTCACAGCCTTATGAACCACCACATACTGCAACCTGCTTGCTACCCATCACACTTGCCCTGCAAGAACCGATAAGTGTTGAGTAAGTTCTGGGATGGTGATTTTCACTCACATTGTCACTTTCCACTCATAAACAACATCATTTGACTAGAAAAGAGTAACTGGTGGCAAGAGCACTGTTGGATAATGCAAAGCTCAGTACATCAGAGGAGCCACAATGTAATCATGAAAACCAAATGGAGGTCGTGTGATTTGTCATGGGTAATGAACGTGGAGAGAGGTGGAAGCCATAGGATCTCATCCTTCTACCTGATATCCTGGAATATTTTGTACAAACCAAGTGCACCTCCTATAGAAAAATATTCTGTACAATGCAACAACAAAGAATGCAAGGTTTGACTGCAGCCCCACTTGGAGCACTTTGCAAAATAGTGGTTAGTAAGATATGAAATTGGGGTACATTTTATACCTAAGTGGGGGATGAGAACGTGACATGAAATTGAAGGGACGGGTTGATGGGTTTGTCCTCCTTGCCCTCCCCAGAAGGGATACCTTTTGGTAAGTCTTGTGTCCTCAGCTATGCCAAGTGTTGATCCATGATATTTAGCTTGTGATTGCAATCATATTGTTAGTGCTACATACAGCTATTCTGCAGTTAATGCCTTTATCACTGGCAATCCAAAAGAACCAAAGATGTTGCAGCCAATAAATCCTGTTATTCATTAATCCAGCTGTCTCTTATGAATGCAACCAGACCTATAGTTCATAGACTATTTGTGAACTCAGCATCAGGTCCATAGTTAAACTTCTGCAAGAAGCACCAGCTAAAGAGCAGTTGAGTAATGTCTGGGTTCCTGGGCTCTGAATTTGAAAGTGAATGTGCTTCTAAACACAAACCTATTTTAAAAGTGTTAGTTATTCTATTACAACTTGATATTTTAGAAAGGATTACTATAATTGAAGAAAACTTGGGTGTTTCAATTCAATATTCCTCGTGAATACATAGAATCATCACATCAAACTTTTGGATTTAGATAAAGAAATTACAGAAAAATCCATGGAATTGTATCACGTTTTTACACAAGACTGAAGACTGACTAGTAACTTTTATGCAAATAACGCTTTCCCAAGCAACCATATGTGATTTGCATTAAGCAATTCCTTCCACTCCTTTTTCAGTCATATCAGTGTGAGAAACTGGAAACTTGAAAGAGTTAATGTCGCAAACATTTGGCAGAAGGTAAAAGGAATGTTACCATGCTATTGGAATTAAATACCGCAAAAACCATGCCATCTAGATAAGGTGCAGTTAAAAAAAGAGGGTCTTGTGGAGGTAGTAGAGTGCTTTTCTGGGGTCAACTTGCTTATCTTGGGGAACTATTTCTAAAACCAAGGCTGAGACAGCAGTGCACTTGCATCTGTCAGGGGAAGGCATTTGACATCACGAGACCCCCAGTCTCCTTCCGAAAAGTTAAAGAATAACAAAATGCACACGGGCAAGGACTGGTTTATAAGTAGCAAAACAGAGAAGGACAGGGTGTGAACCCTGCACTCATCATCCACGGGAACTGGACCAGAGACAGTGCTGGAACTCTGGCCTGTGACCCACATATTTTCTTCTCTATTACCCTATCTTTCCTTCTTCCTTTCTTCCTCTTCCTAAAAGTTTGATTTGTTGTTCCCACATGTTGTCCAGAAAAGCTTAATCCACAAGCTGTTCAGAAACCACTAGCTGCTACATGTTGTTCAAAAATGTTGAAGTTGCCGCTACGGACCATCAGCCTACCATAAAGTTTAAATCGTTGTTGCCTGTACATGAGCCTGAAGGCTAACTGATTGCCTTTCCTTCACCACAATTCAGCACAAGGGTATCCCAAGCATCAGCTACCTCAGAGTAGGTGGTCCAGGACTGCCCTTTAAGGACCCACAATTATTCAGAACAAGATCCCCTCAGAAACTATGAAACACTTTGTCTTTAGGCTGACTAAATTTCTAAATGCAACAGCAATTAATTATTAAAACATAGACAATAGAAATAATAATTCAAAATCTGTAACACTCCTTCAGGAAAGTAATTTTGCTGGTAACAATAGCAATCCTTTTCACATTAAAACATCTCTGAAAACTGGGGGTTTTTCCACCTTAAGTATCATTGCTAACTGCTGGTTTTGCCCACGAGTTGCTGAGAAGCCTCCTACAACCCCGGCAGAGCTGGAGCAGTCCATCAAGCCAAGGCGTGTGGGAAAGTTTCTGGGGCTCAGTGATGCTTTTCAGATGCACTGAGCCGCCTTTACTTCTAGAGCCATTCTAGCCAAGAGAACTATCACTTTTTGTGTCTTTATATGGACAAAAAATTAGGGTGTCCTTTTTAAATGCAATTTAGAAATTGAAGAAGGGCAGCGAAAATAACCTAGAATATTGAATATTTAAACCAAGAAATATAAAAGCTTGATATAAAAAGTTGCTCTTACTTAAACAACACCTTTGCTTTTTTACAGTAGGATGCATTTACTATTTAAGTAGAAGCTGAAAAGAAAATGGATATATGTGCTGCCACAATAAAGTTTCCGTTTAATCACAATGCATTTAGATGATTAAAAATATTTCAATTATGCTATAAAAAAGTTCATATGACTATTTATTTCCCCCTTTGTCTAAACATAATAAAATAAATCCCATAATTAAAAATTAGGTAGAGTCAGTCAGATTAATGTCTTACACCCTGTATCAGTGAATGGGCAGTGCATTCTTTCTCATCTCTGAAGCACTACTGATAAGGACACACAATATTCAAGCTTGTCAGCCATAATAATAAATAATATAAGCATAAAAGCCATCAGCATTTCTAAGTGCTAATGCATTTAAACATATTTCATTACAGTTTGTCACATAATGAAGAGAAAACCATTGAGTAAGCATTTTAGTGTGTCACATTTACATTATTTCATCCTTATTTCCTAAATACTATTTCATCATTAACTTCTAGTGAAATCAGTGCACAAGGTTAGGGAAGTGCATTGCATTTAAAATCAAATTCGCTGCTGTCTGATGTACTAATACAAAACAAGCAATCTTCTAAAAAGGAGTAATTACCATTGCCTCCATCCTCCCCCCTCTCACATTTTCATTTTTCTGGTTCCACTACTTTTTTTTTCTATCATGCAAGAAACTTCAGACAAAAGAAAAAAAAAAAGATGAGGTGTAACTTGGGACAAATCACTCATACCTGCTGAAAACCTGAATCCTGCAGTGAAACCACTCTGCAGAAGAGGCAGGTGCAGAAGGAGCACAGCACTCCCCTCTTCACTGCCCTATATCTATGCACTGGAGCCACAGCAATCAGCATGAGCCTGTGTGGGACTCAAGTTGGTAGGCAAGGACAAGTCAGCCAGGCTACTCAGACTCACAAAATCATAGATATGGTTTGGGTTGCAAGGGGATCTTGAAGATTGTCTAGTTCCAAAGCCCCTGCCACAGGCAGGGATACCATCAACTACGCCAGGTTGCTCAAACCTCCATCTAACCTGGCCTTGAACACCTCCAGAGATGGAGCACCCACAGCTTCCCCAGGAAATCTATTCCAGTCCCTCACCACCCTCAGAGTAAAGAATTTTTTCCTGATATCTGACCTAAACCTACACTCTCTCACTTTGAAGCCACTCCCCTTGTCCTGTCACTACGTGTTCTTGTAAAGTCTTGCCCCATCTTTTGTGTAATTTCCTTTCAGGCCCTGGAAGACCATTATTTGTCCTCCCCAAAGTTTTCTCTTTTCCAGGCTGAACAATCCCAACTCTCTCAACCTTTCCTTAGAGGAGAAGTGCTCCATCTCTCTGACCAACTTGGTGGCCTCCTCTGGACCCACTCCAGGTCAATGTTGGAGACCTCAGAGCTGGATGCAGCACTCCAGGTCAGGCCTCACCAGAGCAGAGGGGCAGAATCACCTCCCCCACCCTGCTGGCCATGCTGCTTTTGATGCAGCTCAGGACGCAATTGGTTTCTGGGCCACCCCAACTGCTACAACACAAGGGTCTGGCTTTCCCTGAGCAGCTGAGAGAGTAAGCACTTGCCCCAGGGGCTGAGCAGAGAAGGCTGCCTCCCCACTGCTGCTGAGAAGCAATTGACATTTCCCCCATTTGAGGCCTCCTGCATTTCCCCAGCTCCTGAGGAGCTGCAGCAAAAGGCTGCTCAACATGGCACTGTTGAGGACCATGCCGGTCCCAGAGAGCAATGCAGCAGCCCTGGGGCTCCTCTAGCTTCACCTTGCTGCAAGGAGAGTACCAGAGAGAGCAGAGCCAAGCTCACAGCCTCTCTTTGCACAGACAGGGTGAGGTGGTTTGTGCTAGTGTCATACCACAGCCAGATTGACTGGCAACAGCCTGAATGAAGATCCATCATAGCTGTCTTGTTAAGCCACTGAGTCACAACTGCTGCTTGCCATTGTCCATTCGCAGTATGCTTTAGTGGAGAAAGAGGGCAAAAGAAACAGCAGTGTGTATGAAAAAAATAAGTAGTGCCTTTATTAAATTTTAAAACGAACTCTTCCTCAAAGTGCCTTTACATAACTCACATGAAAACTTTAGCATCATTTATATAAATATATCAAAAGGAGCAAGTATTTTTTAAAAACCACCATTTTGGCTCAGTAAAATAACCTTCCATTCCTAAAGTTAGGGATAACAAGCGGTTCTCCTTTCAATCTGTTCCAGTCAGCAGAAGTAATTAGGAGGATTGAGGTCGCTGGAACTCTGTTGGCTGGCCTGCATGACTGTGAGCTGTCAAGGTGAAAGCACAAAGTCAGTGTCACACCCTAGTTCTCAGAGTACAAATACTATAATGTCACTGTCTGGTCCTCACATCTGATACAGGCATCTTCTTAAAGAAGAGTTTTGTGACCAAACCATGGAGTTTCTGTTCTATTTGATTCTTCTATCAGCGTGAACCATAACAATTAGCCTTGTTCAGATGGTTTTCAGTAACTTCAGATGGATCTCAAAGCTCTTTTACCCTACAACAGGCTGCCACAGAACACACCATATATAGGCAGACTGCATGAACAGCTAAGTAAATGTGGCACTTCGTGACTAGGACTGATCGTCCCTTGACACTCCTCTTGTGACTAAAACACACAATGGGAGAAGACTATGAGCATCTGCATAGGTCTGTACATACATGACATTCATCAATAAAACACTTCAGTACCATAACAGTTTGAATTAGTCTGACATTTCAAATGCACTTTCCCCCCTTCCTCTTGAAATTAAGAGATTCTTATTCTATTCTGCCAAACACACACAACTCACAAAGCTCAGAAGGCACTGTCTCTCAAAAGCACTGTTTCTAGTTTCCAGCACGCGCTTAATTTAGTTGTGAAAAGCACTTACTTCCACTGGTTTTGTCACTTATCAGCCAGAGCAGTTTTGTTTGGTTGAGTATGGAGGCATAAGAAAATTGCTTGAGCCATGAAAGAAGAAAACCCAACACTTCAGTGTGTAAATGAATAGATGAATTCTAAAGGTTGCAGAATATAATTTTTTTCAGACAAACAAGTGGAGATACCAGAGGGAAAATTTCTGCCTAATACTGTATTAGCAAGAGCCTTCAATCAGAGCTTGGAAAGTGATGGAGGTTGACACAAAAGCAAGTTGCTTGTTTCAAGACAAAGAAGCTGCAAAAGAAAATATAGGTTGAAGTTTGAATGGGAGGAGAGCAAAAGGTGCTGCAAGAAAGAAGCTGATAGGACACAAACATTCAGAGTTGCAAGCAGCAGTAACAGTGAGTTCCTGAGGCTTCCCTATACAACAAGATCTCACAACCTAAAAGCATAACGTTCAAGGACAGACTGAAATTACATGGGGAATTTGGCTCTCATCTCCTGTTTCTATAAAATTACTAGCTATAAACATAGCATTAAAGAGGTCTGATGATTTTTTGTAATAATTCAAATCGATTCTCTTCCCCAAAAAAAGAACTAATGATTGCAAACTACATCACTGCCTACAAGTCAAAAATAACTTTGGAGTTAACACTTTGGGCATACAAAATACTATTAAAATATTTTAAAATGAAAGAGAAAGGATTCAACATTTTACACAACTTCCTTTCCCTTTTGTCTGGAAAGTCATGATTGCAGCCCTCAGCACACAATCATCTCAGATTCCTTACATATCAGAGCAGAGGGAAAGGAGAAAAGCAAGCAGCTGCAGGGGGTAACACAGGGGCATCTCTCTCTCTGTGCCCTTGACATGGTCCTCAAGGTAAGGTGGATGAAGTCAATCATCCTGTACCTCCCATGACAGACGCTGTGTCATTAGCCAATTGTTCCACTTGGGTAAATAAATATATTAAGCCATTTAACTGGAAAGAAAAAGTTCTCTGGAGATCAATTCTTTGACTCGATACAGATTATAAAGGTATTTTTACAATATCTGCATGTGACAAGTGACTAAAAACAGCACTGATCTTTCACATGTAAAAGAGATCAAGAAAGAGTATTTAAGCTTTGTCAGGTTCAACAGCAATTTCAGAGGGCGGGAATTCTCTTACCTTTTCTCCTGGATATGAATTCTGTGAATTCTCCTGGATGATAACACACTGATGCAGTAACATGGGGATTTATCTTTCCGCAAACTGAACAAGGCAAATAACAAACTTGTAACATAGAAAATGTTTGTGTCGTTTCATTAAAAAAAAAAGAAACAAATATTTACTGGCACCAGCCATGCACCTTATGTAATATCACAACAATAATGAGTGTAATTCCCTTCATATTGAAACTTTAATTGCAGGGGAGAAAATCAAATTTTCTTCATTGGCTTCAAGTTTTTGACAATTTTTTGTCCTTTCATTTTTTTAATACAAGGGAATTTCACAGAATCATTCTTGGAAAAGTACTTGTGTACTTCCTACATGTGCTACTGACGATATTTCACGGTATTCTGTTGATCCAGCCAGAAGTAAAAAAGATTCACATCTGTAGATGAAACTTTAGTACCTTCACTCCAGTAAATCTGGATGAGATTGCACAAAACAGATACATGTGACCTTCAGTCAATCCATCACCAATTGTGTGAACTGAATCAGTCATTAAGTGTCATTTCTCATTTGTTATTTAAGGAACATTCAAGTCTTTTGTTAACAAATGCAATTGTGATAAAGAGCCACTTTTTCTGGATGGCATCTGGTAGCGCACTTTCTTCCAAAACCTGGTTCTTGCTGAGTGGGACCTTTCTGAAAAGTCCCCTTTCCATCGGATAGCCCCATGCTTTTGCTTAATATATCTGATGGATTCTGGCATGGTTGCATAATCTTGTATTTTTTCAAGTTCAATGAGAATTACTTTAATGCCATCTTGGATAAGAGCACTATGCATGGCTAGCTGCTTTTCAGACTCATCTTCCAGAACGCTGTAACAGGAGGGCTCTGGTACTAAAATAATAATCACTCTCCTACTTTGACGGATTTTTTCATCAGCAACACTGATCACAGCTGTAGAGAAAAAGGTTGTGCAAAATTAAGATTTTACGTTTCTATTTTCTGTTACCAGTATTCTGCAGCTGATTCATCAACTGTTTGATATTTAAGCTGACACACTTTACATCAAAATAGGGAGAGGATATGAACATGCAAGCAGTTACCTTCGGTTAGCCTACCATAGAAATCTGGCCAATGCAACACAATCTGACCCCATTAGAGTCTATATGTCTATATCCTTGTTTTGCAAGTACAGAGAAGAGCTACCAACTATCTACTAATCTTGCTAATGCCATTTTATTACCATCATAGGTACAAATGCAAAAAACCCCCAAGTTCCAGAACCACAGGAGGTTTTTACCTTAAACGGTCTGTTTCTGATGTGCTCAACTGGTTTTGTTCCAGTAAGTGGAAGACGAAAAAAAGATTCCCCCCATCAATGGCATTCCAGTCAGTTAAGTCACAAACAGTGAAATATGGTAAAATACTACACAAAAACCCCATGGCTAAACCCTGAGAACAGACTACTGCATTTTTTTCAAGCTGAAAAATTTAAGCAGCACTTTAGATTCTACTTCTCAGGGAACCCTTCCTTCTCAAACCACTGCCAAAATCCAAGAAAACTCAAGCCAAATTTGTCTTCAGCTAACTCACCTTCTCCTGGTAAATCATCTCTCCCAAGTATGAAGAGCTTATGTCCACACTGCCTTTCTAAGACCTCTGGCAGTATCTTCAGGGCAAAAATGTCTGATGAATACAAGCAGCTTCCTCTGTTCTTTGGATACAGAACATAAGCATCATAGATCTTCTCATCTGAAACTAAGGAGTGAACAATAGAACTTCCATAAAAATAAATTCTAAAGATACAAGAGCAAGCAAGCAAACAAGCAAAATCTCTAAACTCTAGGGGGTTTTCCCTTACTTGAATCATTGTTTTAGATCCTAATCCTGCTATATTACCTAAGCATGTAGGATTATACAAAGCCTGAAATATTTGTAGGATCAGGCTTTCTAGAATTCAGGATACTGAATCTGAATAGGCAAAAGAGACCTGAAAAATTAAGTTGAAACTTTCTCTTTTGAACACAAAATTAAAAAGTCATCACTGAATTATTTGAAAAACAGTGGACCCAGTGGTACAACTGATACTTAAAATTCCATTTGCCATCATACTTATAAGTGGTGTTGCAACCTGGAGTTTCAACCACAGCAACCACTTAGACATGACAACAAAAACAAATTAAGTGTCAAATTTCAAGATCTGAATTGTTTTGGATATTTTTGATCAAACTTTTCAGAAAGACATAATTTAAAAGACTTTGAAGAAAATCTAGGAGAATATCAATACCTCCACAAGATACATGGCTAGAGAAACAAAGTATCTCCTCTCAGATGGCTGGAAATTACCCATACTTCAGCATACTCTCATAGACAACACCCTTTCAGCATTTTTTTGAATGCCAGGAAAGCAAAATTTCCAGAAAGTAAAATAAGCAAAAGTGCCTTTAAATAGAAAACAACGCCAAGTTATATTTTCCCTGTTTCATCTATAGAAAATAAAAAACACGTAACACTTCTAATGTATTATTGCTTTCTGTAACAACAGTAATTAAAAAGTGATCTGAGAAACTGCTGTCAGAGCAGTATTCAAACCACTAGGGTGGGTCTTCAGGAAAAGAAATGATAGTTCTGGATTCCTGGGAAGTGGCTGATTTTTTTCCCAGCTCTTGTCATCTGAATTAATTCTAAACATCCTAAAAACACTATTATCCTTTCAAAAACCGGAAGGAAGACCAATCATGATCCATGACAGTAACTCACTGCTTTGCAAGTAAAGGTGGAAGCTCAAAACAACACTCAGCACTGTTACATAAACATACCTTTTTTCCCCAGGAAAGGATGGCAGGAGTCCCGATACCAAAGCACAATATCAATTTTGAAGATCTTGTAGATAAAGAGAGTAAAAAACACTAAAAATACCAAGGAAACTCCTCCTCCAATTAAGTACCCCTGAATGTTTCGAGCTGCAGCAGCACAGAATAGGAAAGAAAACAAATAAAGTACAACTATAAGCTAGAACCAGGGAAAGACAAGGATTGTACAAAATTGTTTAATCATTAAAATACTTTTGTTTTAAAAAGAGTGAAAGAACAGGACAAACTGTTTAATTTATGCTTTCTGACATTACTGTTATCTGATAAGCCTACTTTTATCTTTCAGAGAAAAAAATACCTCAACAATATAATAAATGAGGCTCCTCTTCAGCTGAAACATCAAAACAAAATATTGACATATAACATAGCACAGCAGTAGAATGAGAATTCTTGTACAAAATTCTGTCAGTCGGAAAGCAAGGAAGTCGGAAAGGTGGGGAGGTGATTTCCTGACCTAATCTCCCCAGACCAACTAGCATTTCATTGTCTCTGCCTTCAATGACCTGTCAGTGAACCTACTCATTTACTGTCGTTAAAACACCCCCCACAAACTACATGTTTTAGTCAATGCATTAAAGAATTTCTGAAGTTAAATCCTACCCTGATAATCTTTATGAAGAAATTATAGTCATGTAACAAGTTAGAGTTCATATTCACTTTCAGTCCCAAAATACTGAATGAGAGAAGACAAAGCAAATCAAAAGCACTGTTTTCTTTCATTTTGCTAAGAACGTGAGGAAAAAATTTACAAAGAAAGGTACTGAGATGCACTGCCCATTTTGCATAAAAGTATATCACACAGCTTTAATTCTAAGTAGGGCATGGTCAAACTAACTGACAAGTAAGTCAATGATCACCATTTTATCAAGAAGAGATCTCTTACCTGGGTATTCTAATTTGATGTAGGCTGTGAATTGTTGAGAACCATATATGAAGTGGCAGAAGAACTTATGAGCATAGTCCTTTACTGTCACTTTTGAAATGTTAAATTTTGTTCCAGATACAGCAAGTCCATGAGGCAACCCCTCCCTGTCATAAGAAAAGGTACAAGGAAAACATTTGTATATAACTGCATATCTATGCTGAATATGAGACAGATTCATCTATCCACAAATACAAAGACATTAATTTTTTTATCTCTATAACCCTAAGAAGCTAGTGAAGCACAGTAAATATACTCCTGTAATGAATAATTTCATGAACTAAAAATATACTGGGATTAGTTGTTTCAGGTTTTTTTTGGGTTGAGTTTGCTGAGTTTCCCCCCCCCAATTTGGACAGAGTGCACCATTAGCAGTTTTGCAGGTGACACAAAACTCAAGAGGGATGTCTGATACAACAGCCAGCATCCAGAGGAACCTTGACAGGATTGACAAATGAAAAAAAAAAAAAAAAAACTCATGAAGTTCAAAGCAAAATGCAAATCCTTCATATGAGCAGGAATAACCAGATCCCAGGCATCCTGGACTGCATTAGGAAATACACTGCCACCAGGTTAAGGGAAATGATCTTTCAGTGATTTTCAGCACTGGTGAGGTCACACCTGGAGTGTAGGGCCAGTTTTGGGCTGCCTAGTACAAGAGATGGATGGATTTGCTGGAGCAAGTCATGCGCAGTGATGTAACAGATAAGGAATTGGAGCATCTGTCATACAAGAGAGCAGGGACTGCTCAGCCTGAAGAGAAGGTTTGGGGGCAGGAGATGGATCTCATCAACATGAGTTAATACCTGATGGGAGGAAGGAGTGGAGAAGAGGGAGCCAGGCTCCTTTCAGTAGTGTCCACTGACTGGACAAGAGGCTATGAACACAAATTGAATAACCTTCCCATCTGAAATTCCACTCGAACACTTTTTTACTTCAGGGTGGTCAAACATTGGAACCTAAATGTCCTGCAACAAGAGTTTCTGCCTTGTGTTCTTGAGGATTAGCAGCTGCGTCTGTACTTTAAAAAGGACCATTTTCACAAATAACAGTAATTTGGGTGACTTTTTTATTTTGGAACAATATATCCTTCCCATATTAATGACAGAGGACAGGCTTTAACGTACTATTAAAAAAAATCACATAAGGAAAAAATACATAACTAAGTATTACAAAATTGTATTTCACAATAGTATTATAAAAATCTACATGATTGCTTCATTCTATTTGTATCAGACACAGTATTTATAATAAAATGTTATTCTTTTAAAACCAAGCAATAAGAACATACTTGTGTTTGACACAGACTTCTAATCAGCCTTTCAATGACTAGTGGCATTTGACTAGTAGTCTACTTTATAATGAATTCCCTGCACACTACTGCAGATTACTTCACCTACATATGCACTACAAATTCAATGTATAAGGATACTTACTCATAAAACTGTTCCCTGTAGGTTTCATCAAAGATATCAACATCCTCATCATTAACTTGCCAGAATGGAATCAAGCCATTTATGCCACTTGATATGTTACACACCATAACTATATGAGAGCCTACAAAAAAACAAATGTAAACACAGAAACTGAAGGTCTTGTAATAGGACCTTCAGGTGATGAGGGAACAGCTGGGAAAAGGAGGGATATAAAAGAAACCTACTTACTTTATGAAAAGCAAAGTCCTTAAAACTCATCCATTTGTAATTCAAACTTGGGTGTCTCCAATCTGGATATAAATTCCACCCTAAATATAAGTGTCTAAATGTTCACATCTACATAAAAGCTAGTTGTCTAAGCTAGTAACAGAGTTCATCTCTGCTGAAGTCCACTCACATTAAAGTAGATACCTTAACTGAATGACTCTCCAGACTTCACTGAAAGATCGCCAGGGCTCGAATCAGTTGCACATACACCTATGGTGACATCTGAGATGCTCTCAAGCATCCAAGGTATCCATATGGAGTTGTCAGACAAGACTCCAGATCTTCAAGAGAACCGCATTGCTAGAGTAGCCAGACCACCCAAAACAGCACTCTTTGTGTAGGCAACTGAATTGAGCTCCTGCTGATACTGGCCTGAGTTAAGAACCTCGGATCATATGCACATACCCATGTGCAGACAACCTACATCTGGGAGCTGAATCCCATTCTTAGTGACCTTGCATATCTTTACACCAAATCAGGATCTTTTGGCCAGCACTGTCCACTGGGACGGTTTCCGAATATTATCACACTTTACCTCCAGAGCAAGCTCGCCTGTCACTCAGCTCCTTTGCCACCAAGAGTCCAGATCTTACAGAACACCTCAGTATTAAGCAAGCCAATTTGCAAAATGTATTTATTGCCAATGTACCTCAGCGAGCTCCATGTACAGGAAGGCAAGCAGCTTTCTTGAATTCCTTTCCTTCTGTATTTTACCCATGGAAGTTAGGATTTGATAGCAGAAGGTGGGCTCTCTCAGCTGGCCTATGTAAAGATCTTAGTCTTTCATTTCCTAGAACCGCATCAGATCTAGATGCTTCCACCAAGGGATGGTCTCTAACAAAAGTATGGAATAAACCTTTAGCTCACATGGAAAGCAGTTACTGGAACAAGAGTTCACACAGAAATCACAGATGCTCCCCGATCTCTTCCCTCATGTCCTTCTACCACAACAGTTAATTTTTTTAAGATGTGGTTTAGTGCATTGCACAATTATTCAAAAAAAACCCCTCAAGCATTCCATGCCCACACATTCATGAATGCACTGTTAAGTTTCTACACCACCTTCTGCCACTTCTCATTCAAAAATAATATAGCTGTTTCCATACAAGTGTTCATGCAGCTGCTTAGAGATTCTGCCCCACAGCCAGGCATACAGTAGGTTTTATTTTTTTTCCCCAGTATCCCACTGAAGGTACTGAACAGAGAATATTGAATATTTGAATGGCAATGTCACTTCAAAACAAACGAACCCAAATCTCAAATTCCTTTAAGAAGTGTCCCCCATATGTGTTCCTGTAATAGGGAATCATTTGTAGATCTCAGTAGTCACAACAAACCCACTTTGTGGCTGGAGTCTCCTTTTAGTCTCACCTGTGGCTATTACTCTAATGTCTGTAAAACAATCAAGGTTTGCTCATCCTAGGTGGTCCAAAGCACCTAACAATACACCAGCACAACTTTTATTTAATGCTGTGTCCAAGCTGTAACAAATATGGACCAAATTCTACAATAAGGAGTCTAAAAAAGTTGTCCTATAACACAGTCTTAATGACTCAGGCTGAGAGTCGCAGCCAGCCCCTGGACTAATAAATTGCTCAGAAAATACTACCAAGCATTGAAAAAAAACCCTGACACTGCCTTCAGTAAATTTAAAAGCCTGCAGATCAGACTCCTCCTGAGTAGAGGCTGCATCAGAAAGAACTTTTCTGAATTAAATAACTACCAGCCAAAACTAGGGATGAGACTTATTTGATACTTTCATGGGTGGGAGATACAGTACAGGGAAGTCCAACTGTAACATTACTTCATTTCTTCCACAGTTACAGTTACAAACAAAAAGTCAAGTTTTCACACAAAAATTAGGGTTATGTGAGGTAAAATAATTACTATGGAAAGTCTCCCTGTTTTATCCAAAATCTGGTGAACAAATTTCCTTAACAGTGAAAGAACTGAAGTTTTTCAGGCATGGATTTTTTGTAAGGAAGACAGAGAAGATATAATTACCACAAAACAAGGGGCTGATGAGTGATTCTAGATTACTTCAACAGAATTAAATAACCATCTGAAGACCACGGGACTGTAAGCTTTCAAAATAATACTTTTTGTATCAGATCCTAAATATTCACACTGTTTAAAACAAAGCCTTCTGGACTTTGGAAGAACATAATTTCTGTTAAAGCACAATCACAGTTCTGGTCAAAATCTACCAATGCTCACCAAAACCTGGCAACTTCAGAATAAGTCTATCTTTCACAAGCTATTGAGGCCAAAAAGAAAAGAACAGAACAAAAAAAACCACTAAAACCCCAAAACACCCTAAACACACACACAAAACCCACTAGTGTTTCAGTGCTGTCCAATTTAACACCATATATACTGAAGGTTAGAATTTGGACAGACAAAACTATTTCACATGATACAAAAAGAAACATGAAGCTTTAATAGGAGAAAACAACACCTGCTGCACACAATTTACAAGCTTAATGTCAGAAAAAGCAACAGCAGATGTGTTATGTGAGATTCCATGAGGGTGATGCACATAAAAATAATCCACAATGCTCTGGACTAACCTCCCATGTGCTGTCAGAGTCCAAATGCAACCTTTGCTCAGAGCTTCTCTAATGATCTAATTCCTCAAATGATTACAAAACTGTTTCCTGTACTAAGAAATTCTAGTAAATAGCCAATCACGCTTCTCCAAAATCAGTTAATGCCCTTTTAAATCAAATATTTTGTTTGAAACCGCCCCCTTTGGTACAAAATGATTTTTTAAAATACAGTTTAAGTAGCTCCAATATCATTCTTCTGGACTTCGTCAGTAGAACACAACTGTCTGATATGTGGTGCACTTTAAACACATGTAACTTTGCTTGGGAAAAGACTGCAACACCATATACTCGGCCCAGAGAATTACAGAACAATTGACGTCTTCAATCCAATTTCCTGCTCAAAGTATGGCCTGATTCTGAGATCAGATCAGGCTGCTCAGACACTTATTCAGCCAGGTTCTAAAACCTCTAATGACAGACATCACAACTTTTCTGGGCAGCCTGCTGCACTGCCCAGCTGTCCTCTCTGTGAAGAAGTTATTCTTTATACCCAGAATCTCTTATTTAATACATTTCCAAGATAAACAGTACCTGGGATATGCATCAACTAGCAGCTCACTGTTTCACAAAACATCAGTATCCAAAATCTGTATTACCCTAAAACAAGGAATAAAATCCACGTTGTGGAGAGGGAAGGGAGACAGGAAACATACAGGAAGAGAAAGAGCTACTGAATGGGTCAACTGCTAACTATCCTAATGTGCTATATGTACATCAACCATATTTCCACAGATCCTGAAGATACATCAACACACAAACACTGAGAAATGGTAAAAAGGATAGATGGAAATAACAGAAGATAAATAAATGCATCCTGCACAACACTGCTGGTCAAGAGATTCCAATCTTAGGCACAGTTACCTCTCCCCACAAATTATTCATGGGAATCACGTTCTATTACCTATCCTCTGCCTTCCAGATAGTCTCAATCCACATACTAATCTCCCAGTCTTGCTGAAGTCTGTGGAACTGTTCACACATATTTTCAAAAAGACCAGGAGCGTATTTGTTTCATTAATGATCTCTTAAATAGTCACTACTTACCAAGTTCTACTTCAATTGTATTGTTCCTTGGATAAATAAACTCTGGTTGCATCTGCAGTGGTTTTTCTAACCAAAACAAAGAAAACAAAACCTTCAGGCAGGAAAAGATCCAAAACTTAGTTCGACTGACAATAGTTGTGGTTTTTACAGTGGGTTTGGTTTTATTGTTTGGTATTATTGTAGTGCCATACTTACTAAAAGTTTCAAATTTACAACAGAAATGTCTCATAAGATATTTGCCCTACTCTCTCCAAGTTATTCTATCTTAGCTTCCAAGGTAACAGAAAAAAAAAACAACCTTAAAATGCTTTTAAAAAATCTCAAGTTTTCTGGCAGCAGACATGAAAGTAGCACAAAACCAACAAACAAAGACAAAACCAAAAAACACAGGTAACTTCTTCAGAGATGGATAAGGAAAAGGGTTGTATCAATGACTTCCTAGATAAGATGAATATTTTTTTAACTAAAAGTTTAAAAAAACACATACGTAAACTGGGCTGGAATCGTATTATTCTGCATTATGTACAGACTGGTTGCCAACAACCCACTGTTATTATATCTCCTATATAAAGTCAGAATTTTGGTTAAACCTAAAAAGATGGACCTGCTATCTCCAGACAACTATTCTGATAGGACTTTTATCATGTTACTAGCCAGGTCACCAGCAACATTGCCCATAAAGACATAATCACAATGGTAAATGCAATAAATTACACTACTGGCAGAGTGACAGCAGAAAAGCAAAACCAAGTACTAACAGTAAGCCAACCCCTTCCAGAGGAAGATTTATTAACTTTTTTATTATTTACACAGCTTATCACATCTCCTTTCCCATCAATGGAGAAGCAAATTCACCAACAGGGCTTCAAGCAGGTCATTTGCTGTGATACTCTCAAGAAAAAACTTCTTTTTTTAAGTTTATTTACTTTAATTGTGCACTATTTGTTTTGGCAAAAGCAATACCTCCACCCCAGGAACCACTCTTTCTTCTAATTCTCATTCCTAACCCTGCATTACTCATTTCCTCATGACAATTCTTCCTCAAAAGCAACGCTCAAGGGTAGCAACATGCCACACTGCCTTTCAATTTTAAGTTCAGGAATAAATTAAAGAACACTTACAACTCTAATTTCACAGAGCTGAAAAGTAGCTTGCCAAATATCTTATGCCTGCATACAGATGTTTACAGCAGAGCCAAAAAGAGAATAACCTCATGCACTCACCTTTAACCTCTAGACTTATGGTTCTTGAAACATTAAATTGTTTTCCCATATATGTGTACACCATCTGGCACGTGTAGTTTCCTCTGTCTTGCACAGTTACATTACGAATCAAGACAGCATTTTCACCCTCTGCCAAAAGAAGTCGCTTGTCTTCAAGAAATCCAGGTTTACACTCCTAAACACACCAAAGGTACATGTGACTTAAAGGGAACTAAAAAAATCTGACAAAGCAGTTACTGTACTCTACTGATGATTAAAATATTTGGCAAACATTGAGTTCTTTCAAAGCCATGATGCAGATTCTTTTCCAAGCATTACTACAGTCTAACAAAGTCTGGTAACACCTTGCTCATTTGCACTTTAAAAAAAATCACTGCAGCCAACCCTTTAAGTTTTCAAGCGCTGTGCTTTAGTCCACAGCTTGACAGTTTTCTATCTCAGGTGTAATAGAAGTTACTACACGTGCAGCAGAGTTTATGAGAACACATGCCTCCACCCCTACTTCTCTGTGATGAAGAGCTGCTGTAGCAGCGCCTCCTGCTGTTTGGGTGTATCCCCGTTTCTGCGGCAATGCAAACTCTGGGAAAAAAGTTTCCTTCTCCTCCTTGACCTGCAAGCAGTAGAGAATCTCTTCACCTCAAAAGATGTATAGGTGCGGCACACAGATTATTTAACATGTATAGGCCCATGTAGCTGGCTTTAATACCAGCATCAGAATTAGGAGTTGAACTGTTTAGATTTTTACCTTAAAACAGGTAAAATACATGTTTTCAAGCTTGCACAGAGTCTACAGAGTATTTTCATAGAACCAAAGTAAGCAGCATAAGAATGCCACAGCATAGTCAACAATGTCTAATATTCTGAGAAACTGAAATAATTATGCAAAGCCTTCTATTTACAGAAATATACAAGTTTAGAAACTTATTATTAGTTTCTAAATTATTTACTATTTAGAAACTTATTAGTTTAAAAACTTATTATCTACATAAAATAATGGAAGGATAAACCAGATTTGCACAAATCTTATTCACACTTATACCGTACTCAAACTGTAGAGAAAATAAACCTTCCCTTCCAAAAGGAGGGGGAAGTAACTTTTCACAGTTACTTCATAAGACATTTTAGATAATACATTTTGTATCTTGTATATATGAAATATACATGCTCAGTACCTTATACCAATGTACTTCAGCCTGATTATTTTCTTCATTTTTAAATTGTTCTAGATCAGGGCATATAATCTTTCCAGTATTCGTGCTCGTCACTTTTTGTTCAAACTTCATTTTTCCATTAAAACATAATCCATTATTGTTCTTAAAAACTGTTAAGTTTATAGTTTTTTTGTTAGAGTGGTTGAGGCTCCTGTAATTAGAACAGCAGACAAGTAATTAACTGTGCATTATTTCTAGCAAGTCAGGGAGAGAGACTTCAGCATCTCTACCAGCCTTTCCTCTATAACACCCCTGCTATATTCCCTTAGATTGTAAACACCATCCTCAGCCTCTCAGCTGCTGTTCCAGGTGAAGGGATGGGAATAAGCTCTGAGTTTCTGTTGTGAGCAGAAATGGAATTTGCTCTGGACACATGAGAGGGGACATCAGGACTTCTCAGAGCTCCAGTTAAGCCTTAAGTGTCTGATGCACAAAATGTTGCTTACAGTTAATATGACTGAACCTTAGCAGGTTTTTTGTTCTACTGATATTACGTAAGCCAAGGATGTGAGGCGCCCACAGGAACACATCTCATACCTCAAGTAACTAAAACTATAGCAGTAAAAGGCTACATTAAAATTATGTAGCTGGGTAGCTTTGAATGGATTACATGTCTTCTGACTTCCAATTTTGGTTTCATGGTAAAATTCAGTGAAGGAATGTGCCTGCAACATTGGAAGTTTCTGCTGATCACTCTCAACCCAAACCAATCCAGCACAACTGTATGCACACCAGAACATGTAACTACACACTCCTAAATCAAATTTAAGGCCACCTGAAACGTCTGTATTGGTTATTCTCAGTGTGTTGTGGCAACACCATGAGGAAAGGAACATTTTATGTATGCCTTCCCAAACTTAATTTCCTCTTCAGCACACATTGAATTTCAACCATTGTAAAAAAGATTTGATGACCTAATTCAGTAGTGAAGTCCAGTGCTTGGCTAGATTGATCTAGCCAGAACTTTAAAGTACTAAAAAAGCTAGATATAGATACTTTTCAAACAATATATTCCTTTTTCGTTCTCTGTTCACTCAGATTATTTGATTAGTAGTAGAGACACATTATTTTCAGTCTCTAAAGCTACCTAACACACTGCTTTGCTCTTTTAATGTATTCTCATTTTTGACCAGCAATGGCAATATTTTAAAATAAATCATAAAAACTGTTTTCAGCCTTTTAACTTGTGGGTTTCTAGTAAGATTTCCAAAAAGTTGCTAAACTCTCCAGAAAGTCTGTGTGGTGATAAAATGCACTGTTTGCTCCTCTTAGAACTTTCCTACATTTAGCCTTGTCCTACAAAGAAACCAGTGCTCTTCTCATCTGTCAGAATCAAACAGCAATTTGAACACAGGAAAAGCCAAAGCGGTTAAGGCATTTTCCTGTGACCTTACACTTCATCCAAAATAAACAAAGCAACCAACCACCCCCACAGACCATTTTTAGTATTGTCATGCTTTAAGATAAAGAGAGTCTTCTGTATGAACCACTTTTGCACTACTAAATGCATGGAATAGCAGAGAAACACAGGCAGCATCCAGAAACTAAAGGCATGGCGAAAACAGTGCTTTCAACTGATCCAAGCATTTTACCTAAAACAAAAAGTTTTGTACACTCAAGTTTCACAAATTAATGATCACACTTGCAAACACTAGCAATCCACTTGTTTCCTTCCTTACCTTACATTGCATTCATAAAGTCCAGAATCTTCCAGCATAGCAGGAATAAACCAAAGCAAGCCCTCTCGCTGGTGGATCCTGGCATCTCTCTCTGTGGTCACTGCTGTAGCACTACCATTTTTATACCATGTCAAATTGTAATCAGAGTGAAGCACTGGCAATGTAATTACTGGGCAAGTAATAGCTATAGGCTCTCCAACAAGCACAAAGTAATCACAAATAACACACCCTTCTGTTAAAAAAAAAAAGAAAAAAATGAAAAAATATCAATATTTTAATTTCTATACTTTCATGTTTAGGAAGTATTAATACCCATTCCAAGTTACACAGAATTAGAAAAACTTTTTGTAACAATAAACATCACAAGGTTATTATTTTTTGTTTGTTGCCCCCTTCTAGTTGAGAACATGATCACATATTTTACAAGCTTAAGGCACAACTTCCCTCTGTTAAGGTAGCCAGCGACAAGCACATATAAGTCAAACAGCCTCATTGCAAAACAGAGTGTAAGAAGATCCATGGGATTCATCAAGCAACTCCAAGCTTCCCAACTTACCTGTCATGTCCTTGTTATTTAACCATGCTAGTACTTCTGCAGAATTGCCAGATTCTTAAAGTAAATACTATCTATGTAAAGCACAGAGCAAACAGCAGCAGTGCAGAGCTCCTGACAGTATTCTGCCACTAGGACTGTGGGGCCAAAAACAAATCAGGGGAAAAAAATTTGGAGAAAAAAAAAGCATTTAGATTAAGAAGTCTTGACTATAATGTATTATTTCCTTCCTACATTTTCACCTTTAACCAGAATGCCCATTACTATGCCTGTGTAACAAGTTGACAGGACACAATCATGCAGCTTAGCAAGCATTTCTTTCAACACCAGTAAAAAAAAAATCAGAGAAAAAGGACAGATATTGCAAGAAGTTATCAAGAGCTCAAACATGCAAACAAAAACTTAATGGAGAATATTACTGTAGCACAAACTGAGCTGACCTTTTGGCTATAAAGCAGATTGTAAAACTTTGAAGCTTCTGCATGCATTTGTCTAGAGAAGCTGTGGATGCCCCATCCCTGGAAATGTTCAAGGCCAGGCTGAATGGGACTTTGAGCAACCTGGTCTAGTGAAAAGTGTCCCTGCTCATGGCAGGGGGGTTGGACTGGTGACTGATCATCTTTAAGGACCCTTATAGCCCAAAGCATTCTGTGATTTTATGTCCAACACTGAATTTTCATGAAACTGCAAAACATGGTTGAACTGATTTTACAAATCTGGCTGAATGGCTGTACAAATACAAGGTTAACATATTCAATTTCAAAATAAATAAAATCTTCATTAATCTTTCTAATATCACTGCCTTCCCATTTAAAGACTTCCAAGTAGGTCTCCATATAGTTCAATCTAATTTAGACACATTAGTATTAGACTGCTTATACCAAGAGTAGCAAGACAAGCATCATTAACTTATGTAGTTCTAAACTTTACTGAAATACTAGACCTATCATTAAAAATATTACTAATTTAATTGCAAAGAAAACTCAGCCTTACTGCTTTCAAGACTAGACATACAGAATGTCTCATGAAGAAGGCACTCTATAGTTAACCTTAGGTCAAGGAAGTTTATCACTTTGGGATTTCTTCACAAGAAACATGGAGAGGCTAATCAAAGCCTCAGAGCCCTAAATTTAAAAAAAAAAAATATCTCCATTTGTCCATGATATCCCCAGTGAAATATGAACCCAGCAGAGGTATCCAGCTATTGTCAATATGCTAAAGCAAAAACAAACCCTAATCTCACTACTTGCTCTCAGTAACTCTTTCCTACTAAATAGACACAACTCATCTCGTGCAGATTTTCTTTTTTAAAATGGCAGCTTCAACAAAGCATTTAACCTACCAGCACTGAAGAGAGGTATCAGTACAATGAGATGACCAATGAGCAAAAATATTGATGTCATATTTTGCTGCAAACCAGAAGTTTTTTCCATTGGTGTGGTAAGACTGCTCAAGCTGCACTGCTCTCTGCACCCTGCATTACTCCTTAAGAAAAAAAAAAAATCAGAAGAAGCATTAGTCATCCTGGGGAGGGAAAACATGGATTTGGTAATTTAGCCCCAGTTACTGAAGATTTCAACTACAGCAACTCTTGGCCTTCACAAACAGCCGCTCAGTTTTCAGCTTTCTACTAGAACTTTTCCTGGAACTAGAACTATCCCAATGGAATTACTCTTGCATAAGTGTAATAGCCTTTTACCAGCATAGTTAAACAAAAAAAAAAAAAAAACCAATACCCTCAAGCAAAGAAAAATTATGCTAGCATAGTGATTTAAGCTATACTGCATAATTTAAAAACAAGCTTGATTAATCTACTCTTCTTTCCAAATGCTTTCAGGAGTCACAATCGAGAGATGTACAAGGTTTCCCTCTTTGAACTGCTCTTATACAGCTGAGGCAGCTTTTAAGAACAGTAACTTGCAGTTCTTTGCAGAAGGACAAGCATACTCTAACTTCATTGTCATCTGCCACTTAAAACTGGCATGTAAAGCCAAATATCTGTGGAAACCACAGCTAATATGAATTGCTGCGGTCAGACACACAAAAAAAAGTGTCCATAAATTGTAGTTTCAATTCACACCTCAGGTCTTTTTTTCAGTTTTCTCCAACAAAGACATGACTGAACACACAACCACTGCCCTCATAGCCCACAAGTGGCTTCTATGAAACTCTGAACCTTCATCAAGCCCTGTTCCCCTCTCAGATGCACCAGCATTTTTTTGGTAAGGTGTCATCAGAGATCTCCCCAAGCTTTCTACTGTCAATCAGGTGGCAAACAATTAAATCCTTCCCCTTCTGGCAGTCATTGTAGGCTAAGATCTGCATTCAGTGGCCTTGTCTTTCCTCAGCTTTTGATTGTTTTGCATGCTGCTGCCTCTCACTCTAAAGCAAGCTGGTTTCACATGTAGCATTCCATTGCAAAACATTTATTGCACAGGTCCTAGTTAATATTTGCCTTCTACGCAGCCACAAATGGCAGGAAGCAGATAACTTATTCCATGAAAAAGTAAGCTGTGACTTACTTTTATATCCAATGTAATTCACTTCAGTCACAAATAAGCCACAGCAGTTCCTTCTTTTGAAGCATTTCATATGCAGATGTGTTGGGGTATTAGTGAGAGTCACACAGTGCAGAGCTCAATAATTTAATATAACAGCCTCCAGGTAAACAGCTCTTTTGGACAGTTTATCTGACTAAATCCTCATACCACAGTGCTTATTTAGTTGCCTTGCTTTTCCTGTAACTTGCCAATGAGCAGGTCATCATTTTTGGAGTTTCAGTTTACCTGTAAAAAGCAGAGAAAGGGAAAAAACATTTTACAAAACATGTAGTTTGGACAGCAGCATACACATACAAAACTAAATTTTCTACAGACATCCTAAATGTAAAAGCAAGAGCATGCCCCTGTCCATTAGAGGGATGACTTAAAAGAGCAACAAAACTTGCAGTAGAGACTGACCAAGAATTCTAGCAAGCATCTTCCAGAGAAGAAGTTTCTGCCAAAAACAACATAATGTTACATATCTGTCAAGCAATCTTGTAAGATAGGTTCAACAACTAAAAGGAAATAAATACTTAAATTTAGGGCAAGATAATAATTAGCATTATAATAAGGGTATTGGGACATTGACACAATGACCACAAACTTTAGTTCTTGTGTCTCCTTTTCAGACAATCTTGCAAACTGCAGAACTGCAGAAAAGTTGTACCTTTAAGACAAACCCATTATTCAAGGCATTCTGGTGAAGCTACATCAAAATGCAGTCAAAGAAGTCTGCAATAGTCTTTGCAAGCTACATTCTACTTCAACTTTGAGACAGTATTAACTGTTCTAAATCTGAACTTGAAGAAAGTGTACTTCTTCAAACTGGAGACAACGAGTGTATCCAAACCCCAGAGAAAAGGGCAGCCTTATCAATATTCAAATAAATTGAAAACAGTACCTTCTTTCAGTATCACGTGTAAGGAGTTAATTTCACAGTCCATACTTTGAATACTTTTCTATGTCATTTTAACTCCTGATACCTGTCAATATGAAGTAATGAGAACTTTAATGTGATGCATTGTTTATTTAAATCCAAATTAAGTTATTAAGTATCCAGTAACATTCTCAATGTACTGTTAGGAGGCATTTAAAAGAACCTGCATAGCTCATACAGACAAAATTATATTTATCAAAAACAGTGATGTAAAGTATTAAAAAAATAATGTCTTAATCTCAAGAGGAGAGAGGAAACCAGTAATACCAAGAAATATGTAATAGGTGTCTCATTTCTCATAAAATATGTGAATTAAAATACCTGACTCAAGGATTCTGCATTCTAAAATACTTTTCTGCAACTTTTGTGCAAGACCTTTTAGCCTGTTTTTTAAGGATCTAAACATGTACAAATGGTCCAAGTCAATTAAGTGGATGGTGCTGCATTTCTGAAAAAGAAAAACAAACACATCCTGCCCCTTTCTCGAGTCCCTGAAGAAAATCCTATAACTTAAGAGCTGCTGCTGGAAGCACACTAGAGCCTTGATTCAGCTCGGTAACTTTTAGTAGATCTCTCCTCCCAAGCTGTGGCTCCCCAGGCTGCTGCCAAGCACCATCAAGGCTGTGACCAGCACAGGTCCGGGACTGCCAGAGCAGCAGCTCCTTCCTGGGTTGGACACAGCCATCTCTTTCACCCAAAACCTTGCTCTTGTCACACAAGCAGTTAATAAAGAGCCCCCCGTCTGATCATCGTTATGCAATAAATAAATAGAGAAATAGTTTTTGTAGTGTTTTAGCAGGTCAAGAGGATTTACGGCAAGCATTATCCCGCTTCCTGTTACAAGTACTTTAAAAAATGTGGCAGCGTTAGCACTCCTACAGCCTTCATTTGTCCATCGTACTTCCTACCTGAGCTTGTACAATGTGACACACAAGAAGGAAGCAGACACGAAAGCAAAATAAAAAATTACTTCCACGGAAGATATTTGGGGCCATAAAAGCTGAGAAACCAGCAGCTACAGAGACTGGGAGACTGCGCCAACACACCCCGCAGAAATATACACGGCCTCAAAACACAGCTGAAAGCAACAAACCCAGGGGCTCGGTGCTGGCTTTCTGGAAGCCATCAGCACTGCACCTCACCTGGCCAGGGCACCCCGACCGCCCTGGGGGCGCCGGCCCGGGGGACCCCCCAGCACCGCTCCCCACGGAACCAAGGAAGGCAAACGGGCCCCGGCGCGGCAGGAGACACGCGGGGAAGGAAAAGCCCAGCTGGCCCCAGCCTGCGCCCCTCAGCCCACCCAGCCTCCCTCCCCTCTCTTCCCCGCCACACAGGCGGCACC
>NW_005054315.1:7343692-7347128 GCF_000277835.1 Geospiza fortis
GGGAGCCGGCCAGCACTGCGGAGCCCCGCCGAGTCCCGAGGGCATGCAGCATAGGGCGAGCTGGTCGTCACGGCGGCCTCCTGTGTGCCCTCCTGCGAGGCATCTCCCCGCAGCTTGGCTAAACCAATTTTCTCGGGCATCAGCCCGCTTCCTTTCGCCGTCACTCCTGGGTTTAGCTCCCCTTCAGACTGTGATCCCCCGGGCTGCCGAGCTGACTTCAGCGTTGTTTTCGCTCAGGCTGCTCTTGGGGCTCATGGCAAGCCTTAGCTGGGCTGACTTTGGAAAGAAAGCGCCCGGCTTTGCTGCACAGCAGAACCGATGCCCATTCGGCAGTCTGGTGGAAACAGAGGCATTTCATGCATTCAAAGAAACAGATTGTACCTGTGCACACCACTGCACCCAGGGCATGCCAGGCTTAATCATGCCTGCTCTGAGAAACTGTCACACAAGAGAAACCAGTCCCTGGCAATCCATCACCCCACTCATGAAGTGAGTCCAGGCACTGTCACGTCTGTCTGCTACTGACCGGAACAGGCAATGTGAGTGTCTGCTGCCACCATTCCTCTGTTCCATCACCTGAAGTTGCTCACCTTCTCTTTTTAGAGCAGAGTTCTATTTGCACTTCACCATGTAAACTGAACTTGGAAACAGATGACCTTTAAGATTCCTTCCAAGCCAAACCATTCTTTGAATCTATGATTTTAAGCATTTACTTTTTTTCTGGTTTGATCAGCTATCCCTTCCACTGTGCCAGGATATCACTTTTTTAGTTCAAACAATAGTTTCGTCCTTCAGGTTTGTGTAGAAACTCTATACAGTTCTCACTGTTTAGTCTGGTGGTAAAGCTAAACTTATTCAAGCAGAAATTGAATTTTCCAGGGTGAAGTTTCCCTGGAATTGTTTCCTTGTCCATAGTTTTCAGAACCTTTCCCCCTGTGCTTGCCTTCATCTCCTACATTTTGGTTCCCATAAGCTTACTTTTATTCACTCCTCAAAGACATGACTGTAGGGTATTCAGTGATTGCTTATCCCCATATCTGCTTTTGTTCAAGATCCACATTCATTAACTTTATTTACATTCTAGTTTAAGTAAACATACATTTTAATAGGAATAATAAAAATCTAATGTAACAAGAAGCTTCTACTTGAGGTTTGAACAATTTCCAAATGAGTGTGAAAGGACTGTGCACTTGATTATGAGTTTGAAAAATGTGGGAAGGCATGTTTTAACTTCTTAAATGGTAAACAAGATCTGCGATCCAGACTCATAGAACCATTACTCTTTTCCAAGTGGAAAGCTTGGACTTTTTTGTAGTAGAAGGGTTAGCTTTCTACCCTCTTGGTTTCAATACTAATTTGAGGAAATAAAGGATTCTCATACTGCTTCTTCCATGTTTTCAGTATCAGGATGAAGGGCTGGCTTGAGCAATGGAGCTCTCAGGGAGGAAAGCTGTGAAATGTTTACCAGATTATCATAATATAAATGGGGAGAAAACTCTTTATGAGCTAAAGGAGTAAACTTCTATTCCTATTACTGTGTGTTTGTAAGCCTTTGCAAACTCTATTTTAGCTGCACAAAATACTTTTTAATCTTCTTTTGCCTTCACTGGTTTTGATGTTAAGGTGACTGACTCTATCAGGAAAACTTCATAGGCCATAGAAATTTAAAAACAAATATTTTTCTAAGTGTTTATCTGCCCAATATGTTTCCTCACAATATCTAACTAGAGGATAACAGCAGTGCTTCAAATTAAGCTGCAGGAAAGCTCTCCACCATGTAGCAAGAGAATAGGAAGCATGCTAGAAACCCATCAGTCTCAAGGAAGTGTAACAACTTATATAGTGGGTGTCTGCAATATTTGATATTCTAGATGAAATGGTTATTTGTAGAATGTGGCACACATCACTATATCCATATTCTATATGCGTCATGACCACACTTTTAAAGTAACTCCCCAAAGTACTCTCTGGCACTCATTTTAGAGAAAATAATCACTATGAACTGAAAGTACATTTCTGAAAGAACACCCGTAACAATCAGTACTGCCAAATTGTGATTCAGGAGCAAAGTATGCATTTTTCACAGAGCAGAGGATCTTCCCTAGACTTTTTTAAGAATGATGTGAATGAATCAATCATGAAACATTATTAAGATTCCAGTCAGAAAGCAGTAATTTTGCAAAAATAGCTCTTCTTCCACTGTAGAGCTGTTTTCCTCAGTAGTTTTACAACCCAACCTGTTGCCTCAAGTGCTGCATCAGTTGTCTGAGTGTACTGTGTGCTGAATATATGTACATGTTCACACAATTGGGACAAAATGTGTCATTGCATCCAGCTGCAGGCATCTGACGTCTCAATGCCTGTGCTTCTATCAAGACTTCATTGCTGAGAAATCAGTCAGCACCAAGAGACCAGACAGAGGTTTGTGTCATTCAATATTCGGGAGACACTGTCCAGGGTGAACTTCAGAACAACAAAGTAAGATGTTCCAGTTGGCCCTGAAAGGTGCAGCTCCTCTCCCAACACATCAATCACTGATGTTGTAAGCAGTGACTGTGTCACAGGAGTTAATTCAAAGACTGTTTGGTAATTCCACCAAAGTCCTCCATGGAGCTCTTTTGACTTCTAGTTTAATATAGGTTAATGTGGAAAGCAAGCAAGAAACACAAATTTATGTCAGAAAGACTATTTATACTTAGTTAAATCTTACTACAACTTGCTGCATCACCAAAAGCTACAAATCATTGGAAACACAAACCAGTTCTGAGTCTCCTACAGTCTGAACACACCGACTTTACCACAACAACAGAAGTCGTGGCCACCAAGGTCCTCATTCTGGAAAATCTTAAATCTGGGAGTGGTTGATTGTCTTATTATCCAAATTTAAAGTCCAAATCAAAACTGACTACATATCCCAGTAAATCCCATCTATTAATGCCCTCTTGTACAAAGCTCACTCTTCTTAGAGAGGACAAGGTAGCAACAGAAGCATAAGGAGAGACACTCATAACAGTGCTTTTAGCATTACTCCTGCAAAGACACATCAGACCTATTTTTGGACACATGGCAGTAACCTAAAACAGATTCTCATGTATCTGTTTGTTTGAGATTTGTTTGTTTAGCATTTCCACGCGAAAGAGAGAGAGAGTTCATATTTGTTCAGGTGCATCCATCTGCACTTACAGCAAATTCATACTGGATAGAGCAATAGGTCTCAAACTGACATTTTAAGTAAGTGAAAAGCATGAACATACCAGTTCTCTCAAGAGACAGCTTTTGCAATTGGAATCTGGTTTAAAATAAAAAAAACAATCAAGGTTTAATTTTTCTTTTTTAAAAAAGCTAGAAAATCTTCCACCAGTTCCACATCATAATCACTTTTTCACATCCTTTCAAGTGCAACTGCTGCTTAAGCAGTTGCAGAGGAGGTGGTGTC
>NW_005054315.1:7347156-7353603 GCF_000277835.1 Geospiza fortis
CAGGAATGCATGTTAGGAGCTCCCTTCTCCTTCTGCACCACCCAAGCTCACTGTGGATATCTTTGCAGAATGCTTCTATTCTATCCATTCTGTGACTCTTTACCATGACTTCTGAGAAAATTGTGGGGAAATTTTCATTTTTGTCTTCAGCACACAGAAGCTCTATAGCTTTGTTCATTTCCACTGTGACTAAATAGGCCCAAAGTTTTACCACATTACTGCTTCAGTAAATCAGCCATCCTTGTATTACTGACATTACCTGAATAGTTCTGGTTTGAACCAAAGCTGTTCTCAAGGCAGATCCTGGAATAGATTCAAGATTCTCCTTAAAACTTCCTTGAGGTGGAGACAGTTTCTGGCACTAACAAAACTCATCAGAGCCAAAGCAAGTAATGCCTTCACTAGCCAGTAGTTGAGTCATTGAAATGAAAATCAAGTTTCACAAGTTCATATCTCTGCCCAACACATCCACCTCAAGATCTTATCCTGTTTTGTGGGTTAGAGCTCTTGGAGTCAGCAGAAGTGCAACTAAACAGGCTGTAATTAATTTGCAGTGAGGTCTGTAAGATGAATGCTGTGGTTTATTCCTCATGTATAAGTGTATATATACACACACACATAGTGAGTTTAAAATGTCCTCATCTGTTAACAAACAAGTCTGTTTAAGTCTGTCTGGTGTTATCATGGAGCAGCTCTCTAACTTCTGCTTTCACATTTTGCTCATTAGTTTGTACAATGTGTGCTCAGAAATTACTCTTAAATATTGTATGGTAAGGACAAACGTGCAGAAAAGAAACCCAGAACTGTGAGCAAAGGACTTCAAGATTTAGCCTTCTCACCCAGCCAGAAAGGTACAGCACACAATAAACTCTGGACAAACTGTACAGTGGCTGCATGTCTCTCCTTAGATTACCCAGTGTCATGCTAGAGTACACTAAAATTCACAGAATCATGGCTGAATGAATCAATGGTGTGGATTGAAAGGGATCTTAAAGATCATGTAGTTCCAACATCAATGCCATGGGCAGGGACACTTTCCACTAGACCAGGTTCCCCATAGCTGCATCCAGCCTGACCTTGAGCACTTCAAGGGATGGAACATCCTCATATTCCTTGGGCAAAAGTAAAGAATTTTTTTAAGAATTTTTCCTAATATCTAATCTAAACAAACTAACTTTCTTTCAGTTTGAGTCCGTTCCCCCTTGTCCTGTCATTACATGAACAAAAGCAACAAGTAAACTGGAGTAACAGAATGACCCAAGGAAAGACATACATTAAAGACTGTTCAACTTTAAATTATTAGAAGAGCACAAAAAGGACATCCACAATTACAGAAGACTCTGAAATATGGTAGCTGAAACAGAAAGAATATTTAAAAGCAGTAACTTTTGAGCTTTGAAAAATAAAACTCTTAGCAGACACCAGGATGTGTTGGTGATTTCACTCTAGGAAGGGTTACTTCCTTAGAAGTATGCAGGAATTACTGTACTGCTGCTTTCTTCTACCAGTGCAAAAGCTTAGAACTGTTTGAGACAAAGGAAACCAAATTCAAAGCTACTTTTGCCTGAGCTTTCACATTCCTTTCAGCTAAAAGGCAAGAAAATCAAAGTAGCAGCTGTTTGGAAGATAATGCTTGTGATGAAAGAATTCATTCTCTGTATCAATTGATTTCCCATGACTGGAGCATAAACCCTTTGCCTCTGGAGAGTAATCTGCTGTCTTTCTAAGGCTGAACATGAATCACTGTGCTAAGTGCTGCCTCAAATGTTTCCAGAGACGGGGCAAAATAGTTTGATTAATATTTTTTAAGAAGTCAATTTTTTTGTCTGCTGGGTACGTGTTTCAGAGTTTGTGCTGGCATTGCCACTGTGCTCTTGCAGATGCCTTGTTTTTGCTAAAGTGTTGTAACAAATAAATAGCATGGCCACTGTTAGTCATTTTTAATTGATTAGTCATCAGAAGCATTGTGCACAAGCTGAATAGTGCTCTGATGTTAAACTAATTGCAAGGAAGTCTTAGGAAAAGCCTAAATAATTTGGAATGCTGAACACAGCTGGAACTACAACATGCTCATTCACTCAATAATAAATTATGCTTCCTATTTTTTTTTATTTCTCTATTTATAACACCTAACCACTATTCTTTAGTATATGATCTTTAAGGTCCCTTCCAACTCAAAACATTCCATGATTCTCTGGCTATATGTTGTGAAGTCTAAAATACATTTCTTGGCACAACAATTTTGTCTTTGCAACCACTCTGTACCAAACCTACCATCAACCTAGGTTGCAAAAATAGGAGCCACAGACAAACAGGAAAGACAATCGAAAGAGTCTGATCAGAAATAAGAAGTAGAAACTGGTTTGCAGTTATCTAATTAGCAGTACATGTGGAAGAAGATGAGCAAAATCAAATCACTTTAGACAGAAAACTGCTGTGGCCATGTCATGACATAGCTTTTTCTCAGTGCCATTATATTAGGCCGAATTAAGATTGATCAGCCTTTAAAATGGAAATATTTAAAGCCTATCAGGCAGATTTTAATTTCCATTCCTGCATTTAAACCAAAAAATCTTACCTGTGGCATCCCTGTAATTCATTGTAAGACATTGATCAGAAACAACTGTTTTCTCAGTAGGCTTTTATGATTAACAGCATTCACAACACATAACACTACCAGATGGTTTTGCTTCTTCCCTTTTCCTTACATGTCCTTCAAACAGTAACATTAGCTCAAACTTCATAACAGTAATTTGCAATCCTCTCATCTTACCCAAAGGAGACCAACTCCTTTCAGCACAACAGCTTCTCCTACATCCAGTCTTGTCCTACAGGCCTTAGCAGGGAATAAAACAGTCTCCAGCTTTCTTTCTGTCAAGAGTGCTCCCTGCCACACTTATCCTAAGATCTTCCTTCTTCCAATTCCCCAGATGCACATGTCACATTCCTCCCTTCCTTTCAGGGCAAGCTCTTCAGACCTCTCAGCTCCAAGGTCTCTCTGACTTTCACAAAGCCTGACTTAAGCACTTAGATTTCATCTCATCAGATAATCCATCTGTGGCCAGCAAGAATTGTGGGGAGCAGTTCTCTAAACTGCTCCTCTTTGTCTGCTTCAAAATTATCTCGGCCACAGAAATGTGTACTCTGTATCCGTATGCGGGGGAAGATGAACCCAGACTTCAGACTTTCCTGAACAGTCCACAGGTTCTCAAATTCTATGGATTTATTTTAATAATTTGTTTTATGATAATTGCTTTCATTGGGGCACATTACAGAAGAGAAGGAAAACAATTTCCCTTGTGTGTTGCATTATGTTTTGAGATAGTAATTTTTTGTGGCTTCCAGAAGAACTTGTGAGAGCTTTTTTTGTTCTCCTAGGAAACCTTCCATTGCCTAAAGACCTGGCAATTCTCCTCAGCCAAAGGAAAGTAAACAGTAATGTGGAATACAGAAGCAATTCATGAGCTGGTTGTCTGTGAGTGCAACCTTTAAAAATGAGTTGGCAAATGCCGACAGTGGTGCTAAGCAATCCCAGCTCCCACTAATATTTTCTCCTTTGGAGACGTTCACTATGTGTGTTTTCATTGCTATAAAACACAACTGGACCACAGCTGTAAATTGGCTTTTGAAGACAAGGGGGCGGCAAGCAAACTCCAATACTGTTATTTTCAAGAGCCTCGGGAGCTTTTCTGCTCACTTTCATTAAAATTTCATCATTTTTCCTGTTGACTTTTCCTGTTGGCAGTCACTCAGGGACTGTCTTGCTATGGGAGTAAAGAACCTTGTGTGTATGCTTTTGTCCAGCTAGTCACATTTTTTCCCATGATCCTTGATTAATTGTGTTAGCAACTGACTTGTGATAAGAAAGTTACAGTAAAATACTGGTGCTCTGTTTATTGAGTTATTTGGCATGGATAATATTTTGCCTGGATTTTGATAATCAAGTTAGGTCTCCACTCACAGTAAATACCGCTGCAGATGGTACAGTAAGCTGCCACGTTCCAAAATACATGAAGTTCATTTTGAAATTCTTTGAATTTGAATTTTTTTCTTCTCTGGATTTCCATGTGCTCTTTTTGTCCTCTATCTTTTCTCTAAATTCAGAGTGAGTACCTGCAGAGATGGGCATTGCAGCAATTTCTACCTGTGGGGGTTACCTGACTCATGGGTGTGTAAAGATGGTGGTGTAAAGATGGCATTCTCAGGATTTGGCAATACACCAGGACACAGAAGTCAGGGGTTCTGTGAATTTCTCTTGTTACAAATTGCAAAAAAAATTTACTAATAGTAGTAAAAACAAATATAAATATATGCTAGAAGTCACTACAAAATTACTATGAAAACAAGTATTTATATTACAAGAGTAAAGCAAATATAGTTATATTAGAAGCTACTGCAGAATTCCAATGAGTGAAACAAGTACATACTCACAAACTTTTACCTGTGTGCATGCCTGTAAATATACTATGCAAGGTGCTACCAGTATGATGGTCACCAAACCACTCTGAAGAGTGGTTCTAGTTGACAACAGAGAAGAAGTTTTACTTGAAAGATCATCCATGTGCACCCCCAGTCTGGGAAATCAAATGCAGAATAAGATTTGCAGAGAAGTTCATTTTGGGTAGGCAGCGAGTTACTTTTTATACCTTTATGGCGTAGGTATCTGTGTGTAGGATGTCAGTTCCTACAACAGTTGTTACTGATTCCTGTTTTCATGGAAGGTCAGTTTCTTTGTTTTGCATCCATCAGGGATTCTTTGTTCTGCTGACTGCTCCCCATCAGGGAAGTTTGGACTGAGTTTGTCAGGGTCTGAGTTTATCAGGGATGTCTCGGAGCTCTCGCTAACCTTTCTTTGTTGGTGTGTTTGCTGGATTTTCTTTGGGGGGGCTGCACCCAGAAGCCTCAATGGTCAGAACTTCCATTCTGCTGTGCAGTGAAGTGGAGGAGAGAGAGAAGCTCACAAAGGCAAAAGGTGCAAGGTGTGAGTGTGAGTGATACCCCACTCTCACTGGGCAAAAATTGCTTTGGTTCAGGGATCATCAACGGGTAGGCCTGGCTGAAATCAGCCTTGCTCTGCAAGCCAGGAGAACTGTGCAAAGCTGTGTCTTCTCAAAGACTAAGGAGTCTAGGCTGTGTCTTATCAGGAATTAACAGTACTAGCCTGAGCTGGATCTACACAAAACTAAAACAGCTAACCAGTGTAATGCTTAATGCTGGTGAACTTAGAGGATTAAGATTAATATTTTATATTCAGCTATTTTCTTCACCTCCTCCCAGTGTATCAAGTTATTTCATGCCCCAAGTAAAGTACCAGGTTCCAATATTGTACAAGTTTTAGAAACAAAAGTGAACATACCTCCCATATGCAGCCTGCATTCAAGTATTTCATAGTGAAAATAGGTGAAAATAATTTAAATAATTTGACTTGTCTGCACAGGAGCTGAAGCCTTTCTTTCTTGAGATGTCAAGGCAAAACAGAGGGTGATAGTATAGGAAGGTTGAAATCTTCCTGCCTCCCAGCATCCTACCAAAGAAACAGCTTCCTCTGAAGCACCCAGACCTTCCTGCTGCAAAGTGCAGAGCTTAAATTAATACTGTAGAAAGCAAAGAAATTCAAGTGCTGCAATCCCTTAATTATACACCTTTCTGACTCTAGTGTCTCTTGCCTTTTTAACTGAGCGTAACCATTATTTGTATTACTTATAATCATCCTTTTTATAATATTGCATCTCAGTCATGTCTTGGCCCATTATGCAAAGCAGGGCACAAACATCTGTGACGTACACTTTTGCCCTGAAGAGCATGGAACACAGGTAAAATTAAATTATATCACCAAGAGATTTATATGGGAGGACCGCCTTAATAACAATAAATGAGGACTCTTGCTATAGTCTCCAAAGGGAGACAATGCAGTGTGTTCCAAATCCCGTTCTGAGATAAACCTCCTTATATTTTGATAATTTTAATTTTATAGGAAGTATTACTGTCTCAACCTTTGTCTTAGACCTTCAAAGCTTATCAGACCAGCCAGACTTATATAAAGAAGAGAAAAAGTTGAGCAGGACCTACACAGACTATCAGAGACAGCCTTCTCAAAATTTTAGTGTTATCATGCTGAGTGAATGGCAAGAAGAGAGTTTGAATTAGTAGGAAGAAAGGAGGGTGAGTCAGATTTCTGAGACCACATCTAAAAGCAAGATTTAAAAAAGTAAAGTGAAATATTATTACAAAGTATAGTAAGGCTTGCTTGCAAGTAGAGAAAGGTTTCTTCATGATTTCCTGCAAAAGAGCAATCAAGAGTTTAGAGAATGTGTTTGAGACAAATATTTGAACTGGAATCTTTATTCAAATCCGTCATTCAGTGTTCATCATGCTGCTGTGGCAAGGGGGTGGAGCAGCATGAACAGCAGCCACAGCTTTGACTGAGAGGTTAACCACTGTTTTACC
>NW_005054315.1:7353672-7368956 GCF_000277835.1 Geospiza fortis
CAGGGTGTTATTATATGTCTACATGAAGTATCAAAAACTTGTTAAATAATCACGAGGACCAAGTGGGAGCAAATATTGTTTGAGGAGTCCTGATCTTACTTACAGGATTCAAAGCAATCAAAAAAAGATCATCATTGATGTGGATTTTTGGGGGGCTTCTTGTCTATCCTTTTGCAAAGAAATCTTGTGACAGTAACCTCATAACCTCCAGTCAACTAGCTGCTTTCTTTCATGCCATATAACTGCTTTCTTTTACTGTTTTTATGAAATCCACTTTTGCTGATTTTTTTTTTTCAACACTGAATGGAATTAATTCGATGTAATGAATTCAGACCCATCTCATTCACCACTGCTCACAGCAGCCTTGATGTTTGTCCTGCTCAAAGTGAGCACACCAAAATGGTGAAGGTCAATGCCTGTGAAATTGAGCAATGTAATCAGTTTAAGAGAACATTCTGTTCACATCAAAGATTACTCCTTTGGGGCATTCCCTAAAACTGGTACTAAACTGTCTGAGAAGCTGTTAACTTGACCAGAGTATCATGTAAGAAGAGACAAAAACCTGGACCAGGGTCTAGCATTTAACTGGAGTCACACTTGTAGTTTGAGCTGATGGTAGTGTAAGCTATTAAGTTGGTAATATAAACCTCTCATGAGTACTAAACATAGGGCTTGAAAGTGAATTCAAATGGACAAAGCAGCTGTGCTTTTCCAATGCCTTTTTAAAATGTATTAAAAAGTTTAACTTACTGTAATGACCAGTTCCATCCACACATCCAGAGTGGCCTCTCCAGGTAAAAGAGTGGCCACTCTTCGCAGAGCTGGGAAGGTGATGCCGTGCAAGGAAGCATCTTGTCCATCCTTGGAGCAAACAGGAGCAGCAGTTCTGAGCTCTGAATGCTCCCAGCCTCCTTATGGCCTCCCTTATGCCACCAGGTGATGACTGAACTTCACATCCTCCTGATTTCAGTTTCCTGAGCTTCAGCCTGAAGTGGAAGAGGAGTCAGACCACAGCACATTGTTGGGGTTTTTTTCTTAAACAGGGACACACCAAGGGTGGAATTTCACATTACATGCAGGCAAACTGGAAACAGTAATTTTTGTTCACATGATTCAACTGTAAGTGCTCTCTTTATTTCCCCAGCCTTTGTCTGTGTGTTGCTGTTGCTGTGTTGCTCAGAAGCGTTGCAGGGAACAGTTGTAGGATGATGGTATACTTGGGTGGAGGAACAATCAAGGCAAAGGATAAAAAGGACTGCAAGGGAAAGAACAGAGCTAAAGGAGAGAAGCCAAATCTGTGCTTTAGATAAGCTGTCTCCAGCATGGCTCTTATTGTAGAACAGACTTCATCTCCATTTTCAGAAAGTTAAGCGCACAGATTCAACAAGTTACAAAACTTGTGTTTTCCATTGTTCTTTTAGCAGAAGGTTCTCAAAGCTTTTTTTGCTCTGTTCAAGAGCAGCTTTTCAAGGACATGTTTCAGTTTGCTGAAAACATTATAAATCTGACATACGTTTGTGCTGACCAGGTGAAGTTGCTTATCCAACATTAAAATGCATCTGGTGGGGAAGGGAAAGAGCATGATTAGCAGGCTGTGTCTCAGTCAGAGGAGGTCTCCTGGCCTTCCAGAAGATTCTGTGTCCAGTACCTTCCTCCCTGGACCTCCCCATGACCTTTGCTATCCATCCCAGCTGTTAACCTTGGAGATCTAATCATTAGGAAAGCCACAGCAGAGAAGGGAAAAGAAACGGTGTAATCAAGGCAGAGTTGTATGGTGGCATTGATAGGCTGCTGTGAAGGAGCTACTGTTTGGGGAAGCTTTCACAGGGTTACACAAAGGCAATCATGTGTGTCACATCAAATATAGGACACAGTAGCAAACAGTGCAGCACTAAGGCAGTTTAGACTGGAAAGTTTGTCAAAAGGTGCCAGCGCACTGCACTTGGTCCTCTGTGGTCTGCCAGGCTTCCTGCCTCTCCCTGTAACACTCATTAAAGGAAAAACTGTCATGGTCATAAGCAGTAAAAGTATCATCAACACTTGCACATGTTGCAAATTTGATTTTTGTTAAAGAAGTGCTTTAACATTATCCATTTTTTTTCAGTTCAACATTTTCAGATATTTTATAGTATTTGTCAAGCTGAGTCAAACAGGATGCTAGTTTCCTGGTTGTCTACAATACATACAAGTTAGTTCACAGCTATGCTCAACTGCATATGGGGGCCCATATATGCAATATGAATGTGACCCATGTGCAGACTAGCAGCTGGGACCCATGAGCAGATGCTGCTTTTCATTCCTAAAGTCATATTCCTCGAGCATCCCCCATTCTGAAGAGATGGGAGCCACTTGTAGTCTGTGAATTTCATGTATCTCATCTTTGCTTGGCCTTTTGTAATTTTTATTGTTTAGTTGATATTAAGTTTCTTGATGTTAAGACATATGAGATAGGTAAGTTCTACTGGCAGGTTTATGGTGTGCCCTTCCTTTTTTTTGTCAGTGTTGTCAGTAATTACAAAGATGCATTCAGCACATTAGACCACAATTTCTTTATTGAATTGTAAGTGCCAGTTCTACATTCAGAATTGTGTAGATATGGGCTAGATTATTATGCATTATGTTACATCCATCTGCATGACATTTATCTGACCTTTTTTTGCCTACTTTCTCAGTCTTGGGAGATGGAGTTTACTATCATCATCTCTGTTTTCTTTGATTTCTAACTCCAATCATAGTCTTCTTTCATGTGCAGTCTAATTCTCTCCTACTCCAAAGCAGGTGTCTCCAGTCTCCCTGTTTCTGGATGCTCCCATAGTACAGCTGTCCATGAGCTGCTTCCTCCCCAGTGACTATCATTCCAAATATATTCACTCACCTCCTCCTTCAAACAATACCTCCACCACACCCTCCCTGTATTCTCACCAGTTCACAGTTTCCTCTTCTCTAGTTCCTACACACATTTATTTGTCTCCCAATCCCTGTACACCTGTCTCCTGTCAAATTCTCCGCATGTTGCTTCTGTCTACCTACAAAAGTGGCTAATACCAGTCTCCCTGGCTAGACAATCTTCACCTGTTTCAAAAATTCCTTCTCTTTATCAGGTTCTCTTTCCTACCCACCTTTTTTTTTGTTCCTTCAAACTGCTCACCAGAATATGAACCACTTGCTCCTAGTCCAACTTTAATGGGAGTTAGTTCTCTTCTCAGTCTTAGGCTTCATATTCAGTTTTCCCCAGATCTCCTACTGTGCAGGCACACCCCTCAACTTCTTCTCTGAGATTCATCATGTACTTCTTTCTTTCACTCCTTTCCCTATGGCCCAGGTGTAGGCCCCCTGTGCACTCAGGGAGATTAATTCCCGCTGCCCACTTTCCAGCTGTGGGATTAGCACCATTATCTGAGGAGAGACCATGTTTACTTCTCTTAGTAGTAGTTTTCAGCTTGATTGTCATGTAGTAAATACAAGGAGATGTCCACATTTCTTCTTAGACTGAAGAGTCCTATTGCTCTTCAGACTTGTTCCGTCTCTCAGCACTAAGAGTCACAAAGCAATGGAGCGTGTTCATTAAGGCTGAAATCTTCAGAACTGTAGGTTGCTAAACCTCAGAACTCTCTTGAAAACCATATTGGGCAATTTTCCATTTTGTATAAAAGCAGCAATTTGACATTTAACATCTGACATCATCTCACCCTATTTCTCAAATACATTTCATACTTGAGCTAACAACACTGATATTTTGTGGTTTTTTAGGTTCAAAGTTCCTAATTTCTCATATGGATGAAATCAAGATTAAACAAATCAGAGAAGAATGGGAAGGCAAACCTGAGGTAGAAAAGAGGAGGAGAAAAAAAGTATTTTGAACTTGTAAATAATTGAGGATATAAGTGGAGAAATTGCCATGTGTGCCCAGTTTTATCAGAGAAGAAATGTAAAACACAGAGAAATAAGAATTTATAAAACCAAAAAATTGTTTAAAAAAGTTACAGAAAAGGGTGTTATTATGAGAAAAAAAAACCCAAATGTTCAAAATTTCATAAAAAATAGCTGAACATATTAAAGATGAAAAAGTGGAATTTTATTTTACAATTATAAAAATAAAAGGGGGGTAAAGTAGAAAAATACAGAAAAGATAACTGCAAAAGGAACATTGATGATGTTTCTGAAGTGTTTCAAAGCATTGCCAGAAAGCTGCAACTTTCTGAGAAGCCACCAAAGGACATGCTTGAAGAGGAAGTGAGGCATGTGCCTTTGTGGTTAGCTGACCCAATTAGTGATGGAAATTTTCCTGATTTAGTAAGCAGGATATATACCTTTATAAATCACTGTCTTAAATATAATCAGCAGTTTACCCATTTTAACAACAGAGTTGATTCTTTGATGCTTGGTTGTCCTTTCTGTTGAAGACAGCTTCTTGGGGCTTCATTTTTCTCATACACAGTGCCAAGCAAGCCAGTATTTTTGTATAAGTGCTCACTTTACAACATCTTTACTAAAAATAATAGACTGTTTTCACTAGGTGAAATGCTTTGTGAAGTCTTACAGATCAGATTCATTGTTCATTTGGAGCAGGTCAGTACTGAATAAACAGCTGAGCCGTCTTCAAATGCAAATGGTTTCTTACCTTAATTTTACAAGAAAATGTGGTGCAGGATGGCATCATTTAGTCCGAACTCAAGATGACAGCCAAGGTCTGCTCAAAGGATTAAAAAGTTCTTCCTTTGTTTACCAGTGAGCATAAGGTCAAAGTTCCATAATTAAAACAGAAACCAGGCAGTCATTTTAATCTAGAATTTCTTTCCAGAATTACACAAAATCACATTAGACAATATTTTTTGACAAAGAAATGAGATCATTTTTGTATAATATAAAATGCAGCTGTTCAACAGGGAGGGATTTCGTCCAGGTCATAATAGGCACTACTTAAATCATGCTGTGACATTGCCAATATTCAAACTAGTTTTGGCTAAACCTTGAGACCTGTGCCTGAAATGATTGCCATCATCCCAACCCTTACATAGCCTTTTCCTTTCCCACCTAATCTTTTTTCTCTCTCTTTCATGCCTTACAGGTTATAAACCCATGCATAACTTAGAAATACTTATAAATCCATTAGAAATTGGAAACTGTCATTTTCACTGTGTGAATGTGTCAAATTATGAGCAGCTAAAGTTGTTTTGATGTTTCTGGAGATAGTGTTGGCTTTACCCCTTCACATTTCTCTCCCTCATTTCCAGGCAGTTGGAAAACTATATAACAATGAAGGGATGTGCTGAAGATTCCTGTTTTATCTTCTTCTGTGTGTGGCTGGGAAGAGGAGAAGATGCTGCCAAACCATATTCCTCCATTGTCAAGTTCTGCATATGTTTAGATTAGAACAATAGCATTCAACTTCAGAGCAATTCTCTAGCTGCCAAAAAAATTGCCAGTGTGCCTAAGTATTTCCCTAATTCTCACAATATTTACATCCTTTGCAGGTAATTTTTTAGTTCTCTTACAGCTTCAGAATTGGAAAAGTGACTCAGTGCTCCTTGTCTTCTCACATTGTGCATCTCTGCCCTAATGCAGGGGCCCTGGAGGTGTCCCCAAGCTGCCAGATGAGTGGCACTCCCAGGCTGATGCTTCTTCCCAGTGTGCATCAGCTCACTCTTCCCTATAACCTGATTCAGCCCTGTGAGGGAAACAGGGGCTTCCTAAGAAATTCTGCCTCTAACTGGGGAGAATATTTGCACCTCCTAGCAGCTATATGTATACACACTTTATAAAGCCGAGTGAAAAACACTGCTGTGCCCAATCCTGACAGAACTGACCATACCTAGACTGGCTAGGGGTGGAATGTGTTTGGTTTACATGGCCTGTTTTTGAGGGTGGGAGTGCACACAGAGGTGGCTTCTGTGAGAAGCTGCTGGGAGCTTCCACTATGTCCAACAAAGCCAGTCCCTAGCAAAGATGGACATGCTGCTGGCCAAGGCTGGGCCAGTTAGAAATGGTGGCAATGCCTTTGTGATAACATATTTAAGAAAAAATCAAAACAAACATTGTCATGCAATTTTAATTGGGACTAGAGAAGAGTGGCATGAAAACATGTGAGGAGAACAACCCTGCAGACACCAAGGTCAGTGGAGAAGGAGAGGCAGGAAGTGCTCCAGGTGCTGGAACTGAGATTCCTCTGCAGGCTGTGGTGAAGACCATGGTGAAGCAGCTGTGCCCCTGCAGCCCATGGGGATCCACGGGGGATGCAGAGATCCACCCACAGCCCATAGGGGAGGTGCCCATGTGGAGCAGGTGGATGCCTGCAGGAGGCTGTGATCCTGTGGGAGCCCCAGTGGAGAGAGGGGGCCCTTGCTCCCATGTTGGAGAAGCCTATCCTTGGAGGACTTCCACCCCACATAACAGGGACTACGCTGCAGCAGTTTTGGGAGAACTGTTGCCCATGGGACTGACTCACATTGCAGCAGTTTGCAGAGAACTGCTGCTCGTGAGATGGAGCCCCATCTAGAATTTCATGGAGAACTGTCTCCTGTGGAAGGGACCCCACAGTGCAGCAGGAGAAAGACTCCTGTCCCTGAGCAGCAGGAGAAGCCTCAGGTGATGAACTGACCGTAACGCCCATTCCCTGTCTCCTTGTGCTGCTGGAGTAACAGGTAGAGCTGGAAGGAGGGAGTAGGGGGGAAAGATGTTTTTAAGGACTTATTTCACTTCTTATTATCCTGCTCGGATTTTTTTTTTTTTTTGTAATATATTCACTTCATATCTCTAAGTTGAGCCTATTTTGCCTGTGATGGTATTTGATGAGCGATCTCTCCCAGCCCTTATCTCAACCCATGAACCCTTAGTAAAATTTTAAGCACTTTAAAAAAAAAATATCTGCTCCATTATCCTGGTTTTGGCTGGGACAGAGTTAATCTTCTTCTTACTAGCTGGTACAGTGCTTTGATTCAGTGCGAGAACAGCATTGGTAAGTCCCTGATGTCTCAGTTGTTGCTGAGCTTACCTCAAGTCAAGGACTTTTCAGTGTCTCCTCCTCCACCAGTGCACCAAAAGCTGGGGGAGCCTGTGGCCAGCTGCCCCAAACTGGCCAAAAGGATTTCCCTTCCACAGAACATCATTTCCAGTACATAAACTGGGGGAAGTTTGCTTGGAGGGGCTGACAGCTGCTTAGGAATGGGCCAGACATTGGTCAGCAAGCAATGAACAATTGTATTGTGCATCACTTGTGCATCTTGGGGTCTATTCCTCTCCCCTTTCCAGTACTATTGTTTTTATCATTATCATTAAAAGGATTAGATTTATATTAGTATTATTATATTATTATTAGTAGTGTATATCTCTCCTTTTCAGCACTGCTATCTTCATCATCATCATCATTTTTTTAAATTATTAAACTGCTGTTATATCAAACCACAAGATTTTCTTTTTTCCAATTCTCCTCCACATCCCACTGGGGGCGGAGTGGAGGAGCCAGCAATTGGCTGCTTGGCACTCAGCTGCTGACCGGGGTTAAACCACAGTACCCACTTATTCCATTTCCTGTTACACAATGTTTCAACTTATTTAGGAGTTTTCTTGCTAAATGTTAAAAATAACTCAAAGTGATGACTCCCTTTGATTACACAGGGGAGAGAGGGAGAGAGTATGGACAAGCAGGCAGCATTCTGACACTCAGTTATCTCAAAGAGTAATCTCAAGGAATGGAAGTGCAAAGCATGCAGTCACTTCAAGATTTGCAGGGTGTGTATCTTCTGTGAATCCACATGAACTGAAGAACTCACAAAACTCTGTTGAAATACCATTGAAATAGCAGAGCATTCCATGGGGCACTTCACTTTTCATTTTGCAACATTCCATTTAATTTCTCTGCTTTCCTATCTTAAGTGCACTTAATGCTTTATCTGGTCTATTCTGATTTTATCCAAACATTCATGGTTTTCCTTCTGAAAACATCATTCAGCAAAAAGAAGCCCTCGCTGCTCTGGCTTGCCATTGATTCTCCAGAACCTGTACATGTGGGTTTTGCTCACAGAAGCCCCCACTGAAGAAGAGGGTGAAGGACTGCTTACATGCTATATTCAGCTTTTTTTGCCCTTTTATATTTGACCTTTGAACATGTTTTTCTATTCTTCTAGCTAAAAAACTCCTGGTTTTAGTCTCTCTCTTCCCCAGACCTTGTGCAGGACGCAGACAGGATTTTCCTGCTCGACAGCATGTGCTTAAAGTTCTCTGATTATTAATCCTTGAAGCTCTTCCATCCTCTTTCACAGTCCTGGTTCCGCAGTGTATGAACCACACAGAAAAATACATTCCCAGTCCATATGGTGAGGAGAGCTTGGTCCTTAAGGAGTCCATAAGAGCTCTCATCCATTCTGACTCCAATTCCATCAGGACCATTCCATGTTCTGCTAACACCCCATGCTCTCAAATCCATGCCTGCTGACCGTCCTGGAGGTCAAAATGTCTTTGATCCCTGACAGCTGTCCACCTGGAAGCCCAACTGAAAAGAGCACTCTGGAACTCAACCTTGACCCTTTTTGTAGCTGTTGTATTTTACTCACTTTCTGCTGTCCCACAGTTCTGTGTCCTTCATCAGAAGAGAGAGTTGGAGAAGAGAGCTTTAGCAGAGCCCTTAGCAGAGCTTTGCAGGACAATGATGACTTTCAATTCTATGGCTACATGCCACACACTATGTAGAAACTGTCATATAAGCAACAAGGCATAGAATTAGTGGAGCTCAAACTATCCAGAAGGAATCACAAAAGCCCTGCAGGTAACAAGGTAGCAACAATGCCTCTGTGGAAAGGTCAGTCATCAGCCTTAGGAGGAATTCATGTCTTCAGGACACTGCACAGATTTTCTTAGACAAACAGATATAATAAGTATCCCTTCTCTATCTCCCTGCTAGTGTCAGCTCTATAAAAACAGAAAATAGGAAGTCAGGTCAACACTGCTGCCTGAAGCCATCAGCTCCTGCAATCGATACCCTCTCCGTCACTTGCAGGAAACATCTATAGCTCTTGGGATGCCAAGTCATACTGGGTAAAGCAAGATTTGTCATACTGGGTTGTTCTGCCTTTTCTTTGTTTTGCAGCCAATTGCTGGTGACTCCAGCAACAGTTTCAGTATTGCAGGCATTCTACTTTTCTGATTTTTGCTAAGCAAAATAGTGCTAGATGATCACTTGTGCTTTTGTTCATGTTGTTCCACAACACAGCATTATATAGCAGTCTCACTCCACAGCCTTGCAAAAGATGCTTTCCTGTTTTGAAACAATTTTCTGTGAGCCAGCTGGATCAAAATAATGACCAGTAGTAACCAGTTTGTAGCCCTGCTTTTCTGCAACCTGTTCAAACACAGCAACCATCAAACTGATGCTTGTTAAGAAGTTATATAGCAGATATGCAGCATATAATTAAACTAAAACAAGAATGCACAGTCACAACTAATCTATAGTTCAAGAATAAATCTCATAAACTATCAAATAAAACTCACATAAAGAGTATTTGGAACTGTGAGTGAAAACAGTTTCCTACACAAAGCACTCTGTGGTGAAGAAATAAGACTTTATTTGCAAAACAAGAAGTGCATCAAAGATATCTGAGTCCATCATCAACCTCTCCTCGAGACAGAGACAACCCACAGGATGCTGAATTTTGGTTAACCAAGTAGGTCAAAAAAGCAACACAAGTGGGAGATTTTACAGAACATTTGGAGTTTCAAGAGATAAAGAATTCTTATGTCCCTTCAAACTGAAAAGGGAAATGGAAACAGTCACCCCATGAGGTGGCTCAGACACTACCATCACTCTGTGCTGTCTATTCCCAAGGGGATGGGATGCTTTTCCTCCTGCAAATAGTTTTTGTAAGGTATCATTCTATAAGGTAATTACAGAAATGAGACCACATAAGCCACAGGGAAAAAAAGTTTTGTTGAAACAGAAATTATTTTGTGTAACATGGCAACTGAGAGCACATTATAGCCCTAAGCATTTGAAGTTTTCTGAGCAATGTGGGCTGATTCTTTTGGGGAAAACCACAATTTCTGAAAATTATTTTAAACATACATTCTAACCATATTTGTCTTCCCCCTGCTTCCCATGATCATTTCACATTTGTTTTATGAAGACACCCATAGCTAAACTTGCCTCTAGTGCTGAGGTCTCAGTACCCAGAACTAGGTCCAGCTACAGGCCTCAGCCATGCTAACAACCTCTTTGGGGAGGCACCTCAGTACATGGTAAGGACCCCTCATCCCCTGTTTTCTATGCAAAATAAACCTCACTTTGAGAGCTGAAGTGATACTCTTCCTTTATTCAAATTCACAGTATAAATATGTAGAAACTCAGAATAATAGGGGATGACACAGCACAAGCCTCCTTTGAGTCTAGAGGCTGAAAATGTTAGCTAATTAAGAGTTCAAGTAGTTGGCCAAACTGTGATTATTATACTGTATGAAGCAGTTCACACTTTCACCCTTAGACTGAATAACTTGATGGAGACTGAGCACCAGGATAAAAAGTTTTAATTGCTTGTGAGATTGAACTCATGTTAGCAATATCAGGGGATTGTTCTGTGCATTTTAATAACACAGCTGCAAGGTTATGCTATATTGACAACTTAAACATAGTAAGGAGTATATAATAAAAGGAAAGCAGAGAGTAAATCTGAGCTAACAGGAGGTGACCTATGTGTGAGCCATGCAGATCTACAGGTCTGGACTATGTGGTGCACAACTTGGGATTTAAAATGATCAAGTTAATGTTAGATTTTTCCAATTACATGGTTTGTGCAACACCCTTGTGTGGGCCTATCCAGCATCTCTGAAAAACTGTAAATCTCCTGCATCCTTTACTCACTAGGGTGCTGCTTCTAATTTTAGAAAGATGAGTTGAGTCATATCATTTTGTTTTCACTGGCCGGATGTACAAAAACCCCATTAACAGCTTCCATGTGTTTGGAGCAACGATCTAAGCAAAGGACCTGGTCAGCAGCTGTCATTACTTGGAGGAGACAGTTTCACTCCAGAAGATATTATGGGTATATCTGGTATAATTCTCACTGTTCTCGTATTTATCAGTTTTTCATACCTCAGTATGCTGAACTATTGTTAATATGCCTTTCCCCATCCACAGGTAACAAAATTAATTTAAACCAACTAGCTGTATATTCCTGTTATAATGCCTTCAGTGATGAGAAATCACTGGAGAATATAAATTCAACTGTGTATCTATATTTACACCTTGGAGATCTCATCCTAAATTTGTGGTGTGGAAGAGAAATCTACTGTCTTCCACTATCTTAGAAAGATAAGTTGAGTCATGTCATTTGATTTTCACTGGCTGGATGTACAAAAACCCCATTAAAAACCCCCACTCTGGTTTAGCTCCTAGCCAAGATCCAGAGGACATCCTGTCAGCTTAAAAACACTTACAAAAATCTCAAATGTCTGACTAACATTACCTAATCCAAAGATTGGTTTGTCACAAGCACAGCAGGATCCACATCTTTGCTTCATTGCTTCTTTCTTGCATGAAAGGCATAACTTCTAGCAAATAATCGTGATCTGTGGCCAGTCCTTTAAAATAAATTAATGGCAGAATTCATTAGGACAAAAGTCCTTTCATTAAAACATCCTGTGCACAAACTTGTGCACTTAGATATTGAAGCACATGGGCAGCATGATATCCCACTTTTGTGGCTCCTAAAAATTATTGCTGTGTTTCGGGAGGAGCCAAAAAAGAAGAAAAGCACTGTCTGGATGATAATCCCTTCCTTATGATTCATCATTTACTACTTGTGTCTTTTAGGGAGTCCAAACAGGAAACTAAGTAAGGAGTGTCCCCAAGGAGCCCCAGAAGGTGTCAGAACATTATGTTTTGATGACCAGGAAGCTGCACATTGTGCTGTCTAAACCCCATTTTCTTATTTTTCCACTAAATAACTCAGTTCGAGCCTGGTTTAAGCACAGACTTATGTCATTAATAATTCATGTCCATTTGAAACCTTTTCATATTCACCTCCACTGCACTGCCTTCCCACTTTTCTTATTGTTCATATGTACAAATAGAGCATTATCTGATCTCATGCTGATGCTGCATCAGTTTATATTAAAAATAGTTTTAATTTTCCAGAAGCCACTGGAAAAGAAAATACAGTCCCTACATTTGGTCAACATAGTAACTTGTGGGCTCGCAAAATAAAAGCATTTCAAATTTGCCACTTGTCAGAGGCAATGTGGCAGAAGAACAGACATATAAGGCCAAATTTGGAGGCCATATAACCCCTGAAACAATCTCTTGTCTCACACTATGGCCAGCTGCAGGTACTTGTAAAAACAGCAGTTGAGCAAGGCTAATGAGAGTTTTGTCTGTGTTTGCTATACTCTCCTGTTTTCCAGTAATAAAATTTCAGGCATCCCATCAGCAAAAGGTCATGTCCCTGTTTAGTAGCTACAAATTAACTTTCCCTTCATAGCTCTCTCTAGTCTCTATTTAAACTTCTTATCTTTCTTGCCCTCACATCCCATGGAAATGACTTGCACATTAATCATTCAACACTAGACACACACTATGATTAAAAAGGAACACTGCTGCTTTTTCTTCATCTGCCCCTCTGTAACAGCCGGGCAGCCTTCACTCTGATTATGTGAGAAAGCATGAACACCTCTTCTCTTGCTCACTTTCTCCATCACCATTTGTGACTCAGAGGATCCTCTTTGCGTTTCCCAGCTGAAGAGCCTTCTGGCAAAGCCATCCCACACCACCAATCATCTGTGACACCCTCCTCTCTGCTGTATTTTGTTAGCATTTGGAGGACTAGGATTCTATGCTTTTCCCAAGGCACTGGTGTGCTTGCTTTGGTGCAGCCACTTGTTCTATGTACCTAAACCTACACTGAGTCCTGGATCCATTCTCCATTCCTTTCCTAACAACACCAGAGAGCCCATCTGACAGACTGCTGCTCATCACTGAACTGTTGCTTTCAGAGAACTAGTCACAGTGATATCCACGTGAGAACATAGCTAATGAAGAGCCAGCTGTTTGGACAGTGCTTACTCTTTCCAGTACAGCTAATACTGGTTTTCCACAGGATTTCTATTTTTCTACACTAAATTTAAACCTCTCATTTTATCAGATGGTTCTGCAAGAAGATTTAATAAGACCCTTTCACAGTCCTTACAGTATGTTTTAATGTATTTGAGTTGCCCAAGTAATTCTGGAATACATGCAAAGTCTGTCACCTTGCCTTTTTGAGAAAAAGAAACTTCAAGTACCAGCACAGAGGTCAGTAGGATCCCTCTGAGATCTCTCCTCCTAAGGTCAGCAGCATCAGTGACTTGAATCTGCATAAGGCAGTATGAAATACCACCTTTTCCTAATAGCCCTCAAATAAAATTTCAGACTAAAATACCCCTATCAACAGTGAGTGAGAAAGCAGATATTGCTCCCTTCTCTCCCTTGTAGATGGAGAAGAAGGAGAAGGAGAAAGGAGAAGGAGGAGAAGGAAAAGGAGAAGAAGAAGGAGGAGGAGAGGGAAGGAGGAGAAGGAGGAGAGGGGAGAAGGATTGATGCTTTCTCACGTGAATTGCATTTGTCCTGCAGCTGACTCATATAAAAGAGCTGGGTTTGATGTTATAAAAGCTCCAGTTTCTCACAGTGCCACTCTGAAGCTGTTCCTGGTCTGTGCCAGTGATGATCAAAATATTGCAGTCTATGATGAGGAGGCCAAGTGAGTTGTGAAAATATTGTTCTTTCTTCTTGTCTTATCAGTACAGATTGAGAGGAAATCCAAAAAGATCTGTGGCAAGCCACATGCTCCAATAGTATCTTGAATTTGGACATGAATGGGAAGTGTAACTACCAGAGTATTATGTAAATTAGTTCAAAAAGCCTGTGGAATCTCACTCCAAAATCTAAAGGATTTATGAGGAAACCAAAAAATCCTTTTGGTGAAGAGATCGAAGCAATGGATATTTTTTTTCTTCACACATTGGTTTGAAGACAATTCTTTCTAAGTTTTTCACCAGAAACCTAAATAACATCCTAGTCCTGAAGAAAAGCCAAAATTGCAAGGGTGAGAAAGATTCAATCTCATGCTTCACTCACTTTGGGACAAAGAATTCAGCCTGGCTCTCTCATTTCCCAGAAAAAAAAATTCTTCACAGAAATTACTTTGGCCAAAATTAATTAATTTTTAAGATAAGTTTAGGTTTTAATAAATCAGTATTTTCCAGTAACTGAAGTTTTAATCAAGAAAACTCTGTTCTCAGTGAAGGAAAACTTTCTATCTTGTTTTATGGGGTTGTCTGATTAAGTAAATTCCTGTTTCTTTTTTACTTTTAAATCACTTTCAGTCAGAACAACTTTAATTTGAGCCCAACTATATCAATTTACTCATTGCATTACACAGCCAAAAAGTATCCTAACTGCTTAAGCACTGAGACCAGCTGCTTCTGTCTTTTGCAGAGCATGTTAAAACCAAAAAGCCTCCTCTGTGTTTTTATAATTTATTTCATTTGACAGTGACATACAAAAGATAAAACCACTTCTTCCAATGTTATTTGTATTACTGGGACCTTAAATGAGCCACAACAAAACCAAAGCTCTGGCTGGCAGTACAAAAGCCCATGTTATGGCAAGTAAAGCCTGCCTGGAGCAGTAATCACATCCCCTCAAGGCAAAAAGCTTTTATTCTCTTGCTTAGCTTCAGTCTTCATGTAGTAGGAACTTAAATATTTCAAGGACTGGTAAGGAAAAGTGGGAAGCTTCCAAGCCCACGTTTATAGGAGTACAAGTCAAGTGAAATCTTGCTTTTCTGCAATCATATTGTCACATATCTCACTCATACTCAAAATGTGCCAACAGGGCAATTCTCACTGTGCATGCAGGACAGGAGCTTTGACGTTTGTAGAAGCCCTGCCCTTAATCTGAGTGGGAAGAGGATTGTACCCCACTGTATGCCTCAAGTATCACTCATCCCTTTAAACTCCATGCTCCATTCAGGTTCACTGCAGCATCTACTCCTGTGTCATGACAGTGACTGGGAGCAAGCTGTACTCTCTGGTAGCCAACTGTGTGTGCTAATTATTGAAACAAACCTTTAAACCCCTACTATGCAAGAACTGCATCAGCATGCTGTTTCCAGTATGAGTCCTATTTGTTCTGAGCCCTTTGTGCAAGAGTTTTGGGCAAATGGATTAACTGGAAAAGGCATCTGCAAGGCTCTCATCTCTCTTAAACAGTCATTTAAAGGAAGAGCTGTCACATGTCACAACCAAATGCTTTTAAGGAAAAT
>NW_005054315.1:7369048-7391295 GCF_000277835.1 Geospiza fortis
CCCCCATCCCCCAAAGTGTAACTTGGTTTTTCACTTCACTTTTGAAAGCCAGTCTCATTGCACATCTTTTTGCACAGGAAAGTGCTATGTATCACAGTGAAGCATGCATGTCTTTCATGCAGCTTCTGCTTACAGACCTGATCTGCTTCTGACTAAACTTATTGGAGAGGGCTGGTTACTTACAGGGTGATGTCAATGGAAAATTGGAGGGAAAAAATGGAGTTTTAAATAAGTTTGAAGATACACAGATATATGCATATGTGTATAAAGGCAAATCAGTTTCTCTTTTTCTTCATATTTGGAAGTACAGAATATGAAGTACCGAAGACAGCCCTGATTCTGCTTGGGATACTAATATAGCAGAAGTAATGAGTAACTACCAGACTAGACTGCTTGACTGAAATTACTGATGCATTGTATTTCGTGCAAACTGCAGCCCACAATAACAATCCACAACTGCCCTTGGGAATCTCAAAATGTTTCCACTAATTTTCAGGAAGCTGCACCTCTCACTCCTTACACTGAATGTTTTTCCTGAACTAACTTTTATAAGGCCATTTCACTTTTGGGTTTAAGTTATCTGCTGAGCTCATATGCCCACTGAGCCCTTAATCGGAAAAGGAGCAGCAATGAAGCTAGGACAGTACTAAGAAAAAAAAATGTTAAGTGTTAATCAAACAAATATGAGTACCTATACTCTGATCACGCTGCTGCCAACCTGTCTGCCTTTTCTCCAGGCATTGCCTCTTTCCAGAATCACAGCTTTGAATCTAAACTTTCAGAATCATAGACTGTCTCAAGTTGGCAGGAAACCATAAGGATCACTGAGTCAGCTCCTTGCTCCTTCCAGCATTATCTTAACCTAAATCATAGAACTAAGCATATGGACATTAACTTCTCTTTTGCTTTTGCACAGGGCTGGTTTTGTTCTGCCTGCCTGACCACATCTAGCACAGTTTGCTCTCACAAGTACTTAATTAGATAGTACTACCAAAGCTGTCAGGGCGGTATGTCCTTGTCTCAGCACCTCCAAAAATCATGCAGCTTCTTCAAAGCAGCATCCCAAGATGTGAGCAGCATCCCACTTCTGAGATGTGCTGGGAAAGGATATGTGCTTGAATGATAGGCACATTTTGGTCACCAGCAACTGGCAGACTAGGTATGAACTGAAAGGATAGCTGTGTGTAATTAGGAATACAGGCAAGCTGTACCAAATGAAGAAAGAGCCAATTAATCTCAGGCCTAACACTTAGTTTTTAGCCAAATTATTACTGAACAATCTCTCTGAGTTCAGAGAGTTCTATTTTTCAAAGAAAAAACTTGATGAAAGCTGTAGGATCTTCCCCAGCACTTCGCTGCCATCTGCATTGCTGAATTAAAAGCTGCTCTGTGCTCTCAGACCTTGTTTTTTCCATGGCTGCTGGTGAGGACATCATCACAACACACTTGCCAATAACTGCAAATTTCACCCAGCCTTTGACTAATCCTTACAGGAATTTCAGCCCAGAGTAACACAACATGGATGGTTGCCAACTTTGGCTGGGCGCCAAGCCACGTACCAAGCTGGTACAGTTATGATATGTTCAGCAAGGATGTGCAGATAAAATGTGTGTGGAATGGGAGCAGGTTTTGCTCTTTGTGGAGGGTCCATCTCCTTGCAGCCTTGCAGAGGCTTCTTGCAGCCTCCCAATCCAATGGGCCAATTGCCACATGCAGGCAGGAGCTCATGGTTTGTACCATCTCCAGCTTTAAAACCACAGGCCAACCTCCATCACTTGACCCTCCTGGACGTGTGCGGGCAAGGCAAGGAAAAGATCTTCTTCCTTATCATATTATAATTGATTTTATCCCTAGAATATAACTTGAGTTGATTCCACCTGATCTTCAACTTTAACATGTGAAAATCCCATAAACCAACCAAATGTGGAAGAAAAAAGAGTGAGGGGAATAATTTTGTTAAAGGAATTTGCTTTACAATTAATTTTATTTGGCAATGATCTGACTAGCAATTATATTTTTATGGTGAATAACCATTAGAAAGCTGCACAGGGGCTATGACCTTTTATTTCTGAACTATAAACTTCAGATCTACTTTTTGGAAGATATTTTTATTTCCTTTTTAATTTCTTCCAAGGGGTATCAGTGGTTTACAGTACCTGCGACTGAAAATGCAAATGTGCTTATTTGAGACTGGTTACAAAACTACCAGAGGACAATCAGAACCCTGATTCAATAGAAAAGCCTTGAGCAACTTTCACAGGCTGCATGATCAATGTGGGTGTCAATGTGAATAACTCAACCTGTTTGTTAACCAGCTGCTGACGTCCAAATTCCTGCAGCCAAAGTAGCTGCTTGTAAATCACCCAGAAATCAAACAGTGAAGTAAAGAAACTGCAGTGTTTGCCTGGTTAAAACAAATAACGTAGGTCAGAAGCTTAGAAAGAAAGTAAGAAAATGCTGAATAAAGGTCCTTAGGTTCTTTTGGAAATGCAAAATCACAAAGTTCGTTATAGAGCTATATTGTTATTTGATCTGTGGATCTGAGCTAAAATTGAAATGTATGTTTATGCAAAATGTGTATTTGTGTCCACAGACCACAGACTTAGAAAGGCAGCATGAGGAAGAGGTGTTAAGGTGAATTTTGCATCCTGCTATTTGTAAATGTCACTTAAGGCTTCCAGAGAAAACCTCTCAGATTTTATGGCATACTGAGCTCAAACATTCAATAATGAAGCTCAACCTCAGAGAACAAAAAGCAGACCTGGTATTTCTGTCAAGAGGTTAAACTACATCTCTTCCTCAAGAGAAGCAAAGGGAAAATTTGGTCTACTGGAAGGGACTCAGCTCTCACTTGCAGATTGAGTCTGGTTTTTGCTCACTTAAATTTTTCTGATTAAGGAATTTTTCCAGCCTGCTCCAGGAAAAGGTCTGATGGATTACTGAGGGGGAAAAAAAAACCCAAAGTTTTCTCTGCTTCAGTGCACACAAAGAAAAGGTTGACTCTGAAGTAGTCCATAAGACTCTGATAAAGCTGTTTGAACTACAGAGTTCAGTGCCTAACCTGACACGTTAAACTAATGCATGTGTACATTTCTGTTTGCATGAAGGGGGAGTGACTCCATAAACCCTTGCAGGACCTTGAAGGTAAAAGCTGGGATGTAGCTTGAAAGATGTCACAAGGGCATCTAATCTGTGCTTTTGTCATCAAGTACATCTGCTAGATCATAATATTCAGATGGATTTAACATACTCATAGAGAATTCTTAGTGCCCTTGTCAGGGTTTAAATACCACCTGGCAACTCAGCCCCACACAGCCACTCACTTACTTCCCCAGGCCCATTGGGATGCAGAAGAAAACTCCAAGAGTCAAAGTGAGAAAACCTGTGGGCTGAGGTTAAGACAGTTAAACAGGTAAAGCTAGCAAAGCAGAACAAGAAATTCATTCTCCACCCCCACTGGCAGAGAGGTGTCCAGCAATCTGCAGGAAAACCAGGCTACTTCACAGGTAGTGGTGATTTGGGAAGACAAATGCCATCATCCCAACAAACAAGAAGGAAGTCCACCACTTCCTTCTTTTTTCACCAGCTGTTATATGTTGAGTATGATGCCATGTGGTTATCTCTCTGGACAGCATGGGATATCTCTCTAGACAGCAGGGACCAGCTATCCTGGCTCCCATCTCCTTATGTATCTCCAGTCTCTCCCCTCTTAGGGTGTGATGAGGGGCAGAAAAGGCCTTGATGCTGCATAAGCAATAGCTAAAACATCCCTGTATTCACAGCACTGTTGTGCTCACAAATCCAAAGCACAGCCCCATACTAGCTACTGTGAAGAAAATTAACTCCACCCCAGCCAAAACAGTGCACAATCCCCCCCATCATAGTCTGCTTCTGCCCTTAAACTAGAAAAACTTTCTGTAGAGTTTCCCTAATACAGAATATAAATATTTATTTTCCCATGCAAAACTGAAGAGATTACTCCTTGTCTTAATCCAGTTAACACAGAAAATTATTGTTTGCTTCCTTCTTGCCATATTGGAAGTCTGCTATCATTTAAGCAATAGTCCCTTAGTATTTTCTTATATAAACAAACTCAGTTGTTTAAATTTGTTCCAAATAAATCATATTTTCCAAAAATTTTCTTCCTGGATATCTATTCTGTATTGTCTCCAATTTATGTGCATCTTTCTCAAAATGTGATTTTGAAACCCAATGAATTTTCAGTGCCAGATAAAGTCTTCCCAATAAGGATACAGTTGAATAAGTACCTCTCATGTTATATGAACAAGAACCCTGTTACTATATGCAATGCAAATTGTCTTAGTTGCAACTGCTTTGCATTATTTGCCAACTCCATTTCTGGGTGATTTTGTTTTCCATATGCCTGGCAGAGCTGCTATTGCCTAATCAGTTCCCTAATCGACACTAATTTTTTTTCCTGATATTTTCTTTCTTGGATTTATAGTCACATACCATCACCCCAACATACCAAACCTACTCTGACCTTTGTGGTTTGTCTCCAGTGCTTCCACCCTTTCTAATACAATTTGAAGTATAAATTTATTAATCTATTCCTTAGTCCATCACATACATTGTTAACCTAAATTACTGGATTTGGAAAAGTCAAGCCATTTACAGGAACTAAATTTGCAACATTGCCTTGAAATATCCCTCATTTCACAGAACTCCATTTTTGACTCCTCCATGAGCAGAATTTGCTCTCTGAGCATCAGCCTTTACATTCCCATCATCTCCATCATGTTTTCCAAGCTTACTTATGGCATTCCTCAAAACCCTTACTAAATCTGAGATAATCAACCACTGCCTCCTCTTTAAGCTGTTATCCTGCAAAAGAGGAAACAGAGCTGAAAAGGGATGTTTTGCTCTTAGCAAATGCACCTTCTTTTTAATCAGCTTTTTGTCTCCTACTTGTTTTCTTGTTCCATAGATAATCTTTGAAATGCCTTCTAAAGATATCCTCCTACATCTCTGCTTTAATTTGATTCAGCACTTCCTTCCTTTATTTGGAACACTATTGTTTTGTAGTCGCCTATAATTCACATTACTATGTGACTTCTGTCTGAATTTAACTTCAAAGAGATACAATTACTGTCACTTATCTATTAACTTCCTTTGCCTCAGGAAAAAGAAGTTGCCACTAACACATTCCCAGAACTTGCTGAATCACCCATGTCCTCCTCTCTTTCTTTCCCAACAGATATTTGAATAGTTCAGGTCTCCAGTTCTGGCAAATCCTTAACTCTGCTTTGACCACGAGACTGATTATATACCATTTTTTACCTGAAAGCATCAAAGTAGTCTGTCTACCATCTTTTTCTGGACTTCAGAAGAATCATATACAATCAAACTATTCAGCCAAAAACCTCTCATGTGCCTCTCCCATACCCTTATAAATCAGCATGCTTATGATATTAACTGGCCAGATTGCAATAAAATATCTCACACTATATTGTGAAAAAGAAATAACATAAAGGATTATAAGAAACCTCAGAATATTTGTTGTGGATTTATAGCATGCATGAATATATATATGTTACAATAAATTCAGAGAAAATATATTTTATTTGAAGTAATGGAACATCAAATCTTTTATTTAAAGGGGATATTAACTACTACAGACTTTTTTATGCTTATGTTGAAAGACTTTTCTCATGTGGAACATATTTATCTCTCTGACACAACCTGTGAGCAGGAAATTAGCTAACACAAAGTATTTCTCACATTTCTTCCATTTTCTCTAATGGTATTATTAGCATCAGAAATAACGTAAGTAAATCTGTACCGCAAGTTGCATGAGAGCAGAAAAATCTTTGGTCCAAAAGAATGCAATTAGCCTACTACCCACTTGGAAGGAAAGCTGAGGCTTTGCTATGGAATAAAAAGGAACATGGTTGAGCCAGCAGCTGCAGTCAGAACTGCCAAAACCATCAGTCTCAGTGCAAAGGAAGTTCTTATGGTAAGCGAGGTCCAACAGATTTGCATAAGGTGCTCTCTAAAGAGTTTCAAATACAAAAGGAATTGGATCAACAATCCAAGTGGATCAACAGCCATGGCTAGGCTGTTATAAATAGGTCTCTGAATTAATAAAACACAAAACGCTAGCAGACAGAACAAGGTGCAACTAGTTTATTTCTTCATGTGAAGGACTGCAGAAGGAGACATAAGAAGGAAGGGCTAACCCTTCTTCATCCTTCCCAAATCCTCCCACTTCCAGAGAGGCAGAGCCTCTCTGCCCCAGTGCATTCCAGGAAATAGACAAAAATGGGCCAGGGGAAAATGAGACAGGCAAGGCTGGGGAGCTGCCCTCCCTGCTTGCTGGGATGAACCTGTCTCCTACAATTGCCATTTATCAAAAGCAGCAAACTGTGCCAGTCACTGGAGCAGACACACACCCTGTCCTTTTCCCTGGCTGTTTCAGGCAGCAGCAGCCTGGCACACTGCACCACTTTTCTGGGACAGAACTTCAGCTTTCTCACTCTAAAATTACATCTTAGGTCTGGTCTTACCCTTTCCCAGGGGACCTGTATCTGTGTCAAAGCCCAGATTTTCAGGCTGACCTCAGTGCCAGATGTGTCTCTGTAGAAGTCAGCAGACAATTGGCACAGATTTAACAGCACATCTTTCTGTAACAAGTGCTTCTGTGCACTTATCAGCATCCAACTGTAGATACTTTGGAAATTTTCAGTGCACACTGAATTAGACTTAGAGGGTTAGAAATGCTAGAAATTAGGAGGTGGAGTTATTGTCATTGTCTTAGATCTATAGACCAAGGCGCAGGATGTGCAGAATCTAGACATGCTGCAAGATCAGGGAGACAATGTTCGCATTTAAAGAAAATTATGGTGCTGCAGTCCATAGGTCTGGTTGGCCTAGTTCAAGTCAGAAAGGAGAAGGGCAGATGATCTCTGTCTTGAGAGGTGCATGAGAAAACATATTTCAAAGCAAAACACAATCTCTCCACTGTATGTGCAGAGACATGCTGTATGCACTGTGTGGAAGGATGCAAGTTAAGATGCAAAGTGCTTAATGGTTTCTGAAAAAGAAATGGGTCAAGAGCCCAATGGCCTTCAGCATTAGCTTATGTCTTTCCAGAAAAAGTGTAGGTTTGTTCTCAGACATGAAAGGAAAAGTACTTCTCTATGGGAACCAAGGAGCTAATTTTCAGTTTAAGCAGTCATCAGCTGGCAGATGTTTGTGGAAAAGCTTTCCTTTACAACTGGAGCCAGGAAAGCAGTATAGAGTTACTGAGTAAGAACATATGACACAATTTCACAGTCTGTCTTCTCATTGCCAAATTGCAAAAGACAGTGTGCCCAAAGACAGGAAGGAGAGATGCAAAGAATATCAGGATGGAGGCTGAGACTCAATGCAGTCAGAAATGGACCAAGGCAAGTGGTTGAAGGGTCAGGATCAGTGGAAGTAGTCACTCAAGAGACAAACAGTAGAAATAACATCATAATCCCTAGTTTTGAATAGCAGTATTTTTCTGTGTCCACTCACAACAAACATGTCATTCACTACAGTACTATTTCTCTAACTCACATCCTCCATCCCTTTGACATACAAGATACTTTGTGGGTTTTTTTCCACCTTGGAGAGCAAAGGATGCCCCAAACCATGGAAAATAATCAGGCCTGTACCACACAGGAGGTTGTTCATGGGAGGATTCCGTTCTTATTCACTGTAAAAGCTGGAAGCTAGTAAGGATGAAGCAGGGTTTGGAGTAAAAGAGAAGGATTTTTTTTAAAGGATGTGAACATTTCCTTTGAGAATAAGATTTCATCCTTAGCTCTGCCACAAAGCTCCTGTGGAATGACAAGAAGTCACTTAAACCATACTTGGGTGATTAGTCCATCCTTTGGCAAACAGATGGAAAATTAAATTATTTATTGCAAATGTTACAGCAAAGAATCTTTGAATTTACTGGAAAAACAAGATTAGCTGCAGGTATTACTGAGTTATTCATGGTTGTTAATGTCCCTGATAAACTCAAAGACATTGCAGATAAGCAATAGTTTAGAATACCTTTAGAAAGCTTTCTTAAGGGGTTTTTCTTTCTTCTTCTGCAGTAGTACTAATCAGAGTCATCCTGTTGACAAAAAACTCAAAACACAAAAAATCCTCATAAATTTCATCTAGGTTTCATCAAAATTAGGAGAACTGTTTGACACCTTGTTTCTCTCCTTCCATCCTGTTTGTGTGCGTATTCACTCTGAGGTATAGGAGCACAGAGCCCATAGAGCAAACATAGCTTTGAAAAACAGCATTTGAGACCCTGCCTTTAAACCATGGAGAGCCACAAGTTCCAGGCAGTGGATACAGGAGACCCAAGCTTTTGTGGTGCTCTGAAATGCTCTCTGGAGCTTGTGAGAGAGCAACAAATAAGTTCATCATAATTTTATTTTCAAGAATGTTTTAAGCTATTTAATAATAAGTTGCAAAAGTCTATAATACTTCAGAGTGATGCATATGTCCCTCAGGCTAAGGCATGCCAAACTAAAATATCCAAGCTCTTCTGTTAGGTTTAGTCTAATTTTGCTATGTCCATAAATAAAAATGTAAATACCTAAAAGAGAAGTGCCATAACGATTCGAACGAGAAAAAGCTAATTGCAATAAGCTGAGCCCTAGCCTATGCTTATCGCACTCTGTTAGATACTGTAAAGCAGCAAACAGAAGCAGGGGGGCAGGGAGATAAATCAGCTATCCCAGTCAGTCAAGCTGCAGCCAGCACGCCAAACTCGAAGCCAGCTGCCAAACCAAATAGTAAGCCAAAGCCAGCAGCCAAACCAATAACTGTTGCGACCAGCACCAGAAAGACTAATAAGAGACTGAGTGAGCTAAGCTGCAACCGGGGGGGGTTTTCTCAATTAGTCATCTCTTTTAGAGCGACAAAGAGTTTTATTGTTTTAATATTGTTAAGTTCTATTGTTTAATAAACAGCTTTTTTCCACTTTTCTTCAAAGAAGTATTTTCTCCCAGACTAGTTGTGGGGGAAAGGGGCCGATTGAATTTATCCTCCTACTAGAGCCCCTCTAGAGACTCTCTCTCTCTCTCTCCCAAAATTTTGCTCTAAACCAAGACACAAAGTCAATGACTTTTGAACGCAAGAGGTCAACAGGTGAGCAAACAAATCACACGCAACAAAAATTAATTGTGCTAACTTCAAATTTGCCCCTTTCTTCAAACAAAATATACACACCTTAACTCGATGTCCTAAAAGCACAAGCTCAGACCAAATGAAAAAAGCTGCAGCCATATTAGTCACTACTTACCAACCTACTGGGTGTCATTAGGAGTCTAGCATTTATTTTCATGATCTAAATTTCGCTGTCTTACATGAATTCATAGTCATCACTCCTACAATGTTTTCATGACATGAGAAATGTAGGAGATTGAAAATACATTTTTATAAATGTCTGCACTTAACCCATTACAAATGCCTTGGCTCACATTATTTTATTGTAATATACAAATACTTTTTGAACTCTGAGCTTATATATTAGAACTTTACTCAGCTCACATGGAAAGGCCGAATGACAGCATAAGACCACGAGCATCCATGGGCTGGTGACATATTTCTGTTGGTGTCAAAAAAAAATTATATGTCCAGTTTTACGTTACATATATAGCAAGGAGCCAAAGGCTCCCTTCTCATGAGCTAATCTGAACTGGTCCAGCTCCAAGGAAAACACGCCAGGAACTAAACTCGAAGCAGCTGCACCTAAACACTCACACAGGAACAACAACAACCAGGCCTGATGCACTCAGCTGGACATCACCTGGGACTTTGCTGGCCAAAGAAAATAGCCTGAAATTGAGTACAGTGCCACAGAGGTAGAGATGTGCCACTGGTATAACTGAGACAGGGTCTGGAGGGCAGGCAAGGTGCTCTGAAGAAGGGAGGAAGCAGAAGGACTACTGCTCACAGGTGAGCTGCACCGAGAGTTGTCTCTTTCCTCTCCCTCCCACCCCACCATCCTGAGGGGTTTCATTGTACAGTTGGCCCTCTTGTACCTACTTTGCTCAAATATATACTACAAACATAACAAATGAAAGAGATGGGAAAAAAAGGAAATGCTGAAACTGAACCTAGAGAAATCTAGGAACAAGGATATTCTCTGAAAATTAACTTCTGCTTGTGCAAACAAGCTGTGGCATGCTCAGACCTCCTCAAAGTATTGCATCATAATAATTTGTTTTCGAGAATAATAAGATTTAAGTCATGATCCACTTTTAAAATGTCATTGTAAAAGGAGGATTTAATTAGTTTTCTTAATCAAAAAAAACCAGAATTAAAGCAAATGCTAAATATCACAAGCACTAAATCTAAAAGAAAACGTTAGTGACTGGCATATATACAGTCTCAGATTGCCTTTGCATAATCACTGTGTCCCATACTGGGTAGACAATGAAAAACTTGAGTTACTGATTTAAGAGAGATTAGGAGACTGCATTTGGGTAAATCAATACTCTGCCTTTATAATGAAGGTTTTAAAAAAACATTGTGCAGGAGCAGGCAAAAATCCTGACATGTAATCCCATAAACTATACAATATCTCTGTCAAGCCTCCAGCAGCCATGGTTTGACAGCTGGTTTCTGTGTTCTAAAGCACTCTTCCAGGCATGGAAGTTGAATGCCACTGCCATGTATCATTACTGCACTCTTTTCTCCCTGCCTCCAGTGACCTGACATTCACAGCAGAGACATCACTCCTACTGCTTGCTTGCAGCCTGTGAGATCTGCTGGCCTGAGCCAGGAAGCTCCTGGGACCCTCACTGGGGTGGCATTGCTCCATCTTGTTTCCCAGTGCATGGCCAAAAGTGAATGCCACAGAAGCAGCCATTAAACAGTAAAATAAAATAAACAAACAGAAAATAACATTTAAGAGAATGAGTGGAAAACAACATAGTAACACTTAAACACTTCCTTCTCCTCCTCTGTGTATAACAGAGACTCTTGGGCCATATGAAAAGCTAAATTATCTCTTACATCATGATTTTGTTTAGAGATTGGATCATTACACCATTAAAGCCACTCTCATTAAGGGCTATTTTCCACAGGCAACTGGCATCTCCTGGCAGATTTTAAAAGACTAGAACTTTTGGACATGTCTACAAAGATGTATCCAGCAATTGTGTTTTGTGCTTAATTCTTTTGATCTTCCAGCCCTTACAAGCTAGTAAGGTCTGTAAATATGAGCAAGGCAGATTTAACCAAGGAAATAATAATAACAACACAGTAATTAAACTCTTAGATGGCATTTTTTATCTTCAGCAGTCCAGCCTTTTCCAATGGAGGTAAAGAACACAAAGCCAGAGGACATGATTCAGCTTTGCAGGAAGACCCCCTGCTGCCACACATCAAATCCTATTCATAGCTGTACCCAGCTCTAGGTTTGAAGTAATTTCTTTTCCTCCCATTACTCCTGCTGAGATGCTCTTTCAGGACCTCACTGCTGCAGTGACTAGAGGTATCTAAATTTTGGTTATGCATTTCTTATGCCAGTCTTATTATGCAGTCTCCTTCATTAGTGGAAATAATTACATGCCCTTACTTTTTTACTCTTCGTTTGGATGAACTTATGGGCAGTTATCATGGCCTGTCACTGCCCTTCCCGGCAGAAGATAAGCTCATATTGCTTATTCTCACAAGTTCTCCATTCCCCCACACTCTCCCACCCATGTTATGTTCTCCTATGCAATCCATATTTCCTAAATGGCACCACTCAATATGGTGGTAGTAATAATCATCATCAACGAGACAGTAGTAATCATCATCATCTTATATGTTCTTTCCTATTAAAAATCAATCAGTCATAGAGTTCTGCCACTCCTAGGTGGAGAAATGAATCTCGAGTTCTTTCTCTACCATGCTTCTTCCTGCGTTTTACTGGCTTAGATTCGTCTGAAAAACTACCTATCAACTGTGATCAAAGAAAGGGCACTTCTTTCTTCTCTGAGCTGATAGGTCTTGTCTGCTCACAAGAAGGGGACCTGTAAGAAAGCTGGAGAGGGGCTGTTTACAAGACCATGTAGTGACAGGACAAGGGAGAGTGCCTTTAAACAGAGAGTGTAAGGTTAGATTAGGTAGTAGGAAGAAATTTGTCTCTGTGAGGGTTGTGAGGCACTGTAACAGGCCCAGAGAAGCTGTGGGTGCCCCATCCCTGAAAGTGTTCAAAGCCAGGTTGGATGGGGCTTTGAGTAATCTTCTAGTGGAAAGTGTCCCTACCCATGGCAGGAGGGTTGGAACTAGATGATCTTTGAGGTCTCTTCCAACACAAATCATTCTACAGTTTAATGATAAGAAGGAGGACCAAGTCTCCAGCTTTCACAGGCTAGCAGAGTAACAATGGTGAGACCAAAGAAACCACCGTGTCTTGCCCACACTCTCCTCTGGAATGTTCTCAAACCAGTTAAAAGATCAGCCATGGTAAGGCCTGGTCAAAGCAAAAATAGTGGTAGTAACATACTGAAGGTACATATAATCACACCCTTTAATTACTTTGCTCAGCAGTGTCTCCAACTTGAAAGCCACAAGTCACTTGAGAGTCTTTTTTGCAAGTAAACAAACAGTATCAACTACTTCCAGTCATAGCCTAGCCCCCTCAGCACTTATGACGAAGGACATTTGGGAGCCAAAGCAAGCAAACATTATGATTCATTTATCCCGCAGCTTAGCAGATGGATAAATAAAACCTTTATAACCAAGGCAGAACAGGACCTCTACAGCTTTAAATGAATAGCACCATTTAAGCTTCATGAGACAGAAGCACTGGCAATGCCTCATTATCCACAAAGGAATCAAGATGTGCATTTCCATGAAATTTATGTACATATAAGTGAAGTTCCTGGGGCACAACTCAAAAGATGACAAACTAGTAAAAACAGTGAGAGAGAACCTTCACTTCTTATTAGGACTGAGATACTGACCTTTTCAACAGGTTACAAAGGAGTTTGCTGTTTACACCTGAAGTCGTTGTCAGGTCCTGGGACAATTTAGACTGGGGCAAAAACTTAAAATGGGTAGAAGGGACACACAACTATAAGAGCCAAAATACACTTTGCAGTTGAAGATTCAGAAATGGATGAATTTCCCAAACTCTAACAAGTGAGCTTGGTTCTGCATGAGTTTTCAGAACCTTCCTCATTATTATTATTACTAGTAGTAGTAGTAGTAGTAGTAGTAGTAGTAGTAGTAGTAGTAGTAGTAGTAGTGCCTGGCTGAAGTATTTAAGGAAGATATGCTCTTCATGAAAACTGACCGGAGTTATATTTCAGATGCTTTATTAAGCTCTTTACATCGTGTATACTAGGCAATGTATAGACTGATAGAGACTGTAGTTTCCAGTGCAATGAGCACACTAAAGCAGAATATATATATTCATACATATATATACTTATATATACATATATATAAGTGGTTTTCTTATCAATTACATGAGTTTGTCCACTGGAAGCAAGGTAGTTTATGATATTTCCTTTCCTATGTAACTGTTTTTTCCAGTTTTCTGCTGTAGCCCAGCAGAGCCAGGAAGGAGCAGGCAGACACTGTCTGCCATGGGAGCTGAGCTGGCTGAGTGCTGTGGAAAGGGTGACAGGCCACAGCTCACCTGCAGTCACTCAGCAGACTTCCTCCTGGTCCCAGCAGGGCTCTTGTACTTCAGCCATGCACACAGGACAGCTCGTTCTTTTCTTCCTGTAATAGCTGTGGCACTTCATGACCACACAATCTGTGAGCCATAAATGTTTTTCCAATGCACCAGCTAGATATTTTCAGCCTCCCTCTCATGTTGGATACCACAATATGTACCTTTGGGCCTGCCTCCCAGACTTACATTATCTTCATTTAGTGCAAGCCTGTGCTTGCTCTGCACAGAGCTGCCAGCATTAAAGTCATTCCCCAAGAAAGCCCAGCAGCTTTGACTACATGACAAGGTGTCTCTGGGCTTTAGACTGATTCTTTTTGTAGCCTCTCTGATAACCCAGAAATCCAGTGATCCACAACCAGTCATTCCTTTATCCATGAATCCATGCAGAATGGATTCATCTCACTTTGTCTTAAACTGGTGGGAAAAGACAGACACCTCCAAGATGCAATTCATCCCATTTATTTTAGGCACCAGAGAGAAGTCTTTCTCCACTGAGTAAGGAAACATCAGTAGCTATCTTGGATTACCTCTATTCCTTTAGGCTTTGTGAAGGCTGCATGAGAGGTACCCCACCCTAGTCTATACTTAGCAGCTGCAAGGTTATGGATAGGAAGTTCTCAGCTCCAAAATGTAAGAACTATTTTTTACTTTTGTTTTTTTTTTTTGCCCTGCTGGACCTGTTGCTTTACAGACTTGAGGCAGAATAATCATAAACACTTTAATTAGCTGTTCATGCTCAAAACACTATTCCTGGCAATGATATTTCAACAAGGACGTCCTCGTCCTCCTGCATGCATGCTTTCCCTCCCCCAGCTACTAGAATTAAAAATATAATTTTCCTGTCTTGATCAGTGAAGATCAACTCTGTGTGCAGGTCAGCCCTTGTTTTCACTTGCTCCCACATTTATTTAAGGGTTTTGTTTGGGAGCCAGCAGATGAAATTATTTGGTGCTCTTCACATTATATTTAGGTTCGGTTGGGGTGCTACTATGGTCAAACATCGGTTGTGCCACCTATTTAGATGGATAAATTACATCTAGATCACATACACTGAAAACTAGAAAATAAGTTAACTCAATTAGTGTTTCCTGAAAATAACTTTTGCACAGGAAGCCTCTGTACTGGATGCTAATTCATGCCAAGACCATGGTACGCCAGTTTTTCCTCCCTGTAGGTGTACCTCTGAAGCTGTTGCAGACAGACTAGCCCTCTAGAAAATGCTATAAACCCACACAGTCCCAGGAACGAGGCGACCTTGTCCTCATTACATCCATAATTTTTCCAAAGAGAAACTTTGTTGTGCAGAGCCCTGAATCCTTGATGTTCCCTAATACTGTACTTCTTTTCAGGTTTGGGAAAGAGCTGCCATCCTCAGAAAGACATCTCATATCTCACCTCTCTCTTCCCACTCAACTTACATACCAGCATTTTGGTTTGTTTACCAGTTTTCCACGTAACATTTTCAAAACCTAGATAAACCATGTTGCCCTTGTGTATAATGATGCAAATCAGTGTAAAGCATTTACATTATGTAAGTCACTTGTTCAAATCTATCTGTAAATATTTACACTGTGTAGTTCACCTGAAGACATCTACTTATGAGGAAAGCCGTCAGAATATTATACTAGCAGTCAGAGAAGCAAATATCATTTCATAAAAGAAAAGCCTTTGTTTCTTTACTTTCCTTTTCTATTCAAGATGCCACTGAGTATGTAACAGCAATTCTCTAAATACCTAATTTTTATCTTATATTCATATTTTTTCTCTTCCTCTGGTTTTGAAGAAGGATCTGCGGTATTTAACTTTCTTATGGCATCAGTGCTCTGTATACCAAAAGTTCTGGGTTTTTTCCAGCACTTAGTGAAATCCACCCCTGCACCTACAGCCAGGTATGTGATCACACTACTCTTGGAGGATACAGATGGAAAGGAAGAGCAAAGCACATGTTTAAACTTACACTTAAGCAAAACACATGTTTAAAATTACACTTATTGACAAACCTAATTTGTTCTCTAGGTACAGACTAGAAATTGCTTGAAAATAATGAGCATTCCTGATGCTCCTAAAACATTTTCAATGTTCCCTCCAACAGTGGTCATCCATAGCTTTCTCCCTTCAAAGAACAGATATCCAGGGGGACTGACTCTTGTCCACACTTGCATCCATCTTTTTCCCATCTGCTCATAAAACACTTGTGGTCTTTATCTTTAATATTCTACACTTGGAAACAGTGAGTCCTGTAGTGTTCTCTGGATGCCCTCGACCTAAACTGTGTCAGAACTCTAATCTCTATGCCTGTATCTTCACAACAAGCATTTAGAGTATTTAAAGGGAGGCTTTGGTTGGAATCTCATTACATATGAATGTTCTTGCTAATAGAGTGAAGATTTCTTAACTCAAGCCACATCCTACTCTTCAAAATCCTTCCAGATATTTATTGGGCCAAACTCAGAGCCAACTAGAAGTGGTGATGGAAAGGAATAAGGTCATGGTCTGTCCCAGATGGATGTGAGCCATTCACTTCTCTAGTGTGTTAAAATTTGGTTTTTGGAGTCAAAGTTTTTCCTGATTTTTTTTTCTACAGAGTTTGAAAATCCTCTGGGATGATTTGCATGAACAAAAAGCTTTATGTTTGGTGCCTGTGAGAGATGTTGGTATTATTTTAGTATTGGTAGAGGGAGAGGTGTTGGTGCAGTTATGGATCTGTACTAATCTAGGCCTTAATGCAGGTTCTCTTCGCTCCTATACAGATGAAGACAATACACATTATATATCATGTAACGATTTCTTAGCTGTCGTGAGTGGTATCTCTTTGAAGAGGAAGAGAGGAAGTAACCAAATAATTTTACTCATTCTGACCCTCAAAGTATAACATGGTCACTGATTATTTATTGTCCCTTATGATTTATGTCAAGACTAGAATCCAGCTAGATTAACCAAACAGGCAGTGGTTTGTATCTCATGTAACCAATTTGCATACTGCAATTTAAAGGACACAATCTGAAGCTACATCAGACTGGTCATAAAATGGCTGGAGGAACAAAAGTGTGAGACTGTTCATTATTACTGGCAATCTGTCCAGTCACTTCCAGGAATAAAACTTTTTATTAGCCAAATCACTCTCAAAACACTTAAACATCCCTCCAATTCTTTCCTTGGCAAAGATGACAACATGTTACAGCTGCTTATGAATCTCTAGCTACAACATATTGGTAGATAAAACAGAACTGAATTCTTCTGTGTACAGTTATCTTTTATACAGATGGAGTTATCTCTGGGGGAGGGATATTCTGAGACAGCCTATTTAAGCAAAGTGTAATCCAAATGGTGAACAAATTTAGTTTTTCTGTGGAGAAGTTCATAGATATACAGTTGCCATGACAACTACATTTGGCTCTGAAAAAGGGAAAACAAATGGCTCTTTTTAGTCTCAAGTGAAATAAATTTAGTCTGGTTGCATAGAAAAATTGCTTTTTCCCTCTAGAGTCAAATAGTCCTTCTGTAGCAAGCTTCCTTAGCTTCCCTTTTTAGATTTTAGGGGTTTCTTTTCCTTAAAAAAAGAAAAACAGTACTGTTGGAATTACCAAGGGTGAGAGCACCTTTCTTTCCATACCCTTCCCATATCCAGAACATGATTTTGTGTTCCAAAATTCTACAGATTGCACCCTAGTTGCAAAATAATAGAACCAGATTTCCTGCATCTAAGCAGCATAAAAATGAAAACTTCTATTCTTAACTTCATCAGATCACAGAAGACTGGGAAAAGTGGGAAAGAGCTGTTATTATTGGTCTGTTGGGAATGCAGCATATCAGGTCTGAAATGCTTGGTGTGTCTGATGCGAAAGACAGACAGGGTGATTTTTTGTTCTGTTGGTAGTTGGAGAACCCAAGTGGATTTTAAATCTTTGGTATTGTATATCCTTTATCAGCTCTACTCTTCCAGCACTTGTGCATGCATATCCCTCCCACGATCAAACAGGCCAGAGCAACAGGAATCATTGCAATGTACCAGGACAGACCAACAGCTGGAAAAGTAAACAAATTAAATATTAGAAAACCAGGAAGAAACAATGAATTCCCAGGAACATATTTTCCTAAGCTCAAGTTGGAAGAGGAGAAATGACAATAAAAAAGATGTCTGCAAGTTAACCTTCCAGCAGGGCTTATCACCTTTGAATGGAAGAGATCTTTTGATTGGGCACTTTCGGAAATGTCTTCATGAAGATAGGAGGAAGGATTGGAAAACAACAGAGAGTGAGAATTTAAAGTTCAGTCTTTTGCACCCAATGTTCTGAACCCCTGATCAGGAGCAGCTGTGTGCTTTCTACCTTGGTTTATTTAAAGCAGAGATATTCCAAGCAGGAAATCCAAGCACCTTGTGGAGCATGAATACTTAACTATTAGTCCACCCTCAAGTTGTGTGAATAATTTCTTGCTACAGAACAGCTTATAAATCAGTAACAATTGACCCAAGACTCAGAACTTCTTCCTAAATCTGGCTAACTTTCAACACCAGTGTCTGTCCAGACCACTGGATTATTCCAATGCATATTGCCTCCTGGTGTAGCTCATGGAAGATAAGGGCAGCACATGATCCAGCAAAATGAGTACAAATCCCTCATCATAGGGTGCTGGAGTGAGTCATGACTGATAATGAAGTCTGAAAGAGTTCATGTGCCTTTCTAAGACAGTGTGAGCAAGCTTTGGTGATTCACCAATGTCATGCAAAGAAACAATTAGCATTGCTTCACACTGTTTATACAGCTGGCTCTTGGCCAATGGTTTATCACACTGCAACATTAATTGCACTGAGTTTACGTCTTCTCTTCCCATCACTAGGAGCCAAATAACAACACCCATCATAATTTACACTTCTTGTTATTTTGGCAGCAGTCTGTGCATGAGGAAAAGTAATGCTCTAATCATTTATTCTGTTATTGTCTTTTTTTTTCCCTACTTGTTGAGGAACTGGAGGAGATTTGGCCATGCTGCAAAGAGAGTTTGCCAGTAGTCTCACTGGAATACTTATTTCACAAAGTGTATCTAAATTGGTGTCTTATCCAATAAAGAGATATAGCAGCACAGACAGATCCTTATCCCTGCATAAAATGTCAGTAAATGACCTACAGAAGGTGCATTTTGTGAACAGGCTGTATCAAAGACTACAGGTGAAAGAGGCAACCAGATTTTCCCCAGGCAGTAACTTATCCCAACACTAGCTCTTACAGTATAAAGAGATCAGATCCTAATATAGCATTAGAATAATAATAAAAATTATCAAAAATAAGCAGTAAAAATAACTACCTTCCTGCTTGACCCTTGTTGGCAGTTCTTGGTACCCATATCTGTTCTGGGCCAGGCAGGTAAAGTCTGTGTAAAAGTCTACTTCTTCAACAGAATCAAAAATCAGTGGTACTTCAATGAAGTTTTCACCATTTTCTACAATTTCTCTGGAAGAATAAGAAAGATTTAATGTTAATTATTTTAATAAGATGTTTTTTCTCTATTTTATATGTTCATTCTAACAGCACATTGCAAGAAAATGAATTGGATATTGCTTCATTTCTGAACCAGCCCCTCAGCATTCAAGGATGCCTGTTGTCTTCAGCCCAGTTGTGCTACTTGAGTCCCATGAGCAGTACCTATCTTGCAGCTTTTGGAGTCTAGAGGGAAAAAAAATACCTGGATTTGTCTTGCAAAAATAAAGAAAAGGGAGGGGGAAAAGGCAAGTGGAATTCTGTGTATCTTTGATACATTAGCATTGTGCAAGGACCTAATTCCTTCTCTCTGACCACCTAAGGTTAATTCTTACAATCAGCAGAGGACATATGGAGAACATAACCCTGTAAATGTTCTCTGAGAAAGCTGAACCACCATTCCTGTCTATCATCTGCTCAAAGCCAAAGCTCAATACAAGAAACTGTCCAAGAAGTTTCCAGCTAATTTAAACATGATTATTTTAGGAGTCCCACTATTTGAAAGTGGTTTTTTAGCTGGAGTCAAACATTGTCCCTTGATACCTTTTAGCCATTACTAGATCAGTTGTCCTGATAACCCTGCAATGCACAGCAGCAATGGAATTCCCTGGGTGCTCCTCCCAGGAGCTCTTTGCCAGAGATTTCTGCAGGGATTTTGTTTTCCCAGTGGCATTTGAGCTATTTTGTCATGCTGCCATAATGAGGGCTTCCAGCAGAACTGGGGTGTCTCACACACTGTGGGTCCTGCAAGAACCTCATCTGTCACTGTCAGTGTCCTTGTGCAATTGCATGATAATATACAACAGCAATAATGATAGTGGTAAGCATAACAAAAATAATTTTTGAAGTCCAACTAAAAAAGGGCTGCTCTATTCTAAACACTGCAGAGACTATAGCTGCAGTACATTTTTATGGTTCCTGGTCACAGGTTCAATGCATTTTCACTTATCCGTATAAACAAGATTATAAATTAATTTCCCCAGTCATGTTGTGGGGAATGGGAAAACACCTAAAGGCTTGGGCATACAGCCCAAGGAACCTTCTGGCTCTGTCCACCAGTATAGGCAGAGCCACCAGGCAAGGGTAATGATCTGTTTTGGACACTCTGAGCTACATGAAACAAGAAACAAGACAAGCTGACTTGGTTCTCAGTGAAGAGATATTGGTCAGAAAGTTTAGCTCACATTTACAAAACCACTAGAGGTGTGCCTAGATGTAGTGAGTTACTCAGGTAAGGCATCACGGGTACAGAAAGCAGGTATCCGTCCCTTTCCTAGTGGGAAAAGCCTTGAGGTATGTAGCTATGAGGCAGCTGAAAGACAGCTCCTCAAGACTGGGAGACACAATGAATCAGGATAAGAGGATGTGGAGCATCCTGTTTCTCCCTCCCACCAGTATTCCCTTCAGTGCTACCCTAGCATCTGTTCTAGCACTCAGCGGGTGTCTGTGTGAGTCAGTTTAACTCACTAATGTGGAAAAGAACAAGATTAGAGGGGAAACAGTGCTATTTAGAAAACAAAACAAAAACCATCAAACCACTAGGTAATTTTCTGTTGTCTTAGTGTCTTAGTGTCTTCAGCATACTCTGAGAACCTCATGAATGTGAGGGAGAGAATGTTGCCACTTTGCTGGCATGGGATAAGGAGAGAAGTAAGAGAAGCACTGGGACAATCAAGTCTCCTTGCTTTCCACTGCAGTCAGGCCTCACAACAGCTCAGTTGCTCATGAAAATGTGCTTAAGGTTTGTCTCAAAGTTGGCTTATTTGCAAAATATCATGCCATAAAAAACAGAGATAAAGCATTTATTTCACTGACTGGGTTGGGCTTGGGGGTTTATTTGCTTGCCTGCCCATTTTTGTTCCTCAGCTGTCACCTTCACTTCAGATCTGTCCATTTCCCATTTCATTACCTGGCATTCAGCTGCACCAAGAGCCCCTGTAGCACAATAGTTAGAACAATAAGCACAAGGAAGCACTTTAAGCCAGACTTACTGTCGCTCCCCCTCTGTAACTCTGCTTTGTTTATAAACCACGTCAACGCTGCTGTCATTTGCCAGCCATTCCACATCAGTTTGGAAATGGCTGCTCAGCCCAACAAACACTTTGCATGGGAGAGTCATCTTGGACCCTGTAAAAAAAAAAAGATTGAAATAAAATTTAGACACATGTGAAGAACTACTCTTTCTTTTGGTGAAAACCACCAACTCCAGGGGGAGAGATCCCACACACGTCAAGAACCACTGCTTTCAAAACTGAAGTTAATCTCCAGATTGCTTTTGATCCTGTACTCCACAGTAGCAAAACCCTTTAGTGTAGCAGTCCTTCCCGCTGACAACCAAATAATTTCCCTATTGCAACACTTACCAACTCCTGCACTAATAAACACATTCCCCAGAGGCAACGCTAGTGTGTCCCTGTGGCCTTGCCCTTTCTGACGCAGTGCAGCCCAAAGGGCACTGTGTGATTTACCCCTCTGGGGCAGCTGCATTAGCCAGCAGCACAGCTTCACTCACAGATGCTGTGGGTGAGGACATTCAGCTGAAGGCTGGACCTCCACGGATAAAGTGATTTTGCAAAATTTCTGAAACTTTTTAATCGCTGTAACTACTGTAACTCAGGGATATGGAGATTTCAGACTGATGTGTATCTATATTATATGGAAGTATATTTATATACCCAGAAGACAGCGTCTGGTTATAGATGTTAAAAAGCAAAGAATACTCCAGCACCGACCCTCAACTAATATAACTGAGATCAAAAACCTACAATTTATGCCAACAAATTACACCGTAAGAGGACCTGCTCTAGTTTTTCCCTGACTAAAGGTTTCCAAATATGATGTTGGGCCTTACCAAGAGTAGCTGATGTTGTCTTTTGGGCTGGATACACAATTATCGGGGTAATTCTCTTCTCTTGTTCTGGGCAGAAAAAGAGAGCAGAGTCAGTGCTAAGACAACAGAAGATGCGGGCATGGCCCTTGAACCGGTAACATGCCACTTCACCCAACATCTGTCGTCTCCCAGGAAAGGATTTGATTGCTAAAGCCGCTGGCAAGCAGCGATATTGCCGCTCCGAGCCGGAGCCCCGCGGCTGTGGGGC
>NW_005054315.1:7391512-7438065 GCF_000277835.1 Geospiza fortis
CTCTGTGGCACAGCGGCCTGTCCCCCCTCTGTGGCACAGCGGCCTGTCCTCGCACTGTGGCACACCGGCCTGTCCCCGCCCTGGGCCGCTGCCAAATGGCTGATCTCCGAGCTTCCCCGAAGGCCTCGGCAGTGACAAGCCCCCTCCTGCCCCCAAGACATCAATTATTCCGTTTAACAAACACGGGCACTTGCAGGAGAGATCCCCGCCCTGCAGGGGTGCTGTGGGAGCCCCTTCAGGGCCAGGACAAGCACTGCCGTGGCACAGCTGAAAGGCTGAGCTGAGCTCCTCTCAAGAGTTTCGTTAGCAAAGAAGAGGTTTTCTTACGTGCTGTAATGTTTCAGTATGTCCGTCATTGGATCACAGAACCACAGAATCTTTTAGGTTGGAAGGAACCCTAAATGTCCCTAAAAGTTTCCTAGGACCACACGTTCCAACCCTCCTGCCATGGGCATGGACACTTTCCGCTAGACCAGATTGTTCAAATCTCCATCCAACCTGGCCTTGAACATTTCCAGGGAGCAGGGGTGGGGTATCCACAACTTCTCTGGGCAACCTGTGCCAGTGCCCCACTAGCCTCACAGTAAAAACTTCCTCCTAATAGCTAATCTCAACCTGCCCTTTCAGTTTGGAGCCATTTGCCCTTGTCCTGTCACATCATGCTCTTGTAAAACACACCTCTCCATTTTTCTTATAAGTCCCCTTCAGGTACTGGTAGGCTACAATTCAGTCATACCAAAGCCTTCTCTTTTCCAGGCTGAATAAATCAAATTCTCTCAGCCTTTCCTTGTAGGAGAGGAAATCCATCCCTCTGATCGTCTGATACTATACTTACCAACAGTCTCCAGCTGAATTGTCCTGGTGATTTCATACGCCACACCTTCAAATGGAAATGACATCTGGCAGGTGTAATACCCCGCGTCTGTTGGTAGCACAGATTCAGATAGCTACACCCTAATTATCTATTGAAAGAGACAAATTATCTCTGTCTCTCTCTTATTAGAAGTTCACTTATCGCTGGGAAATCTGAGCAGTTCTGCTTTCCAACCAAAGCACAAGTTCTTTTAATGTGTATCCATCTCTAAAATGTCTTGTAGTGTGAAGAAATACTATTTTAATCTATCTATAATGTGTGTGCATAGTTCTTCCATACTGCACATTTTAAGATGGAAAACATATAATAGGCTCTTCCTTGAGTCATCTTAAGAGCAATCACACAAGATTTTAGTACCCGTGGAGGTTTTCACAATATTATCCATACATATCCATACTTTCCATACATGACCACAGAAGAGTAACATTCTAAGGTGTTCTTTGAAGACAAATACATAACTGTTACTTACCCTATAAACTATTAGAAATTCCTGCTCTGTATCCCTAAGGCTCTGTTCATACACAGTCTGGAGACCTGCTAGGAGAAATGATGTTCTCCCTCATGAAGGCAGGGTAGCTCTTTCTTACATTTGTAACAAGAACCATATTGAGGGGGGCAACCTCTCACTTAGATAAAGTGGGTTATGTTCCACTTCTGAAGGGAGTCCTGAGCACCAACATTTTGCTGGTATAGTACAGATCATAACCTAGGCACTGCAAGCCAGCCTGTATATTGCATCCTATGGTAAGACTACAGCTGCACAAGGCAGAGTGTGTGATCACAGTAGGAGTGTAAATAAAAGCTATACCAAGGTATTATGGAAATGCAAGAAGAATCCCCTGCTCCCCAGTGTGAAATTGAACAGCCAAGGATGTTGTATTTGATCTTAGTGGCAAAACCAGTCTTGCCTACTTAAAAAGCAGCAAACTGGGCAGTTAGACAAGAGAACACTCCAAGCATTATGTAATTTATCCAGTATTTCCAAATGGTGTATTCCAGTTGATTAATGAAAGCTGCCCCACCTGAACATGGAGGCAGTATCCCTGGGAGGTCCTACTTTATTGTATTGACTAGAGGGGCCATGAAAAGAAGCACAGTGCCAAAGAGAAGGGCCTGATATCAGGTGGCAAACCCTGGAGTTGGGTAAATAATCTAGCTTTATAAACAGTTGCACTGCCTGTGAGAGCATGAAACATGTGAAACACTTCATCCTGTGCTGAGTGTGCCCCAGAAAACTTTTCTTAAGATGCATACATCTGCCCCAAAATTCCCAATATATTACACTATGCTAGTGACTTAAGTAACATGATATTCAAGAGAAATGTAAAGTGAATATTTATGTGCCAAGCTGGAATGAGGCTATGCACAAAGAGGAAGTAAATATTCTACCTTGTACCACTTGAGCTCCAGGCTTGTCCTATTTGGTGTAAAATCCCACAGATCAGGACAAACAATCTTTCCAGCGGTGAAAGTGAAGAGGACCTGGGGATAGGCAATCTCCTGAGCAGCTGTTTTCTCCACAACTGTGAGGTGGATGGAGACTTCAGCACAGTAGGAGGAGTTCCTGGTGACAGAGCAGGGAGAGGTGAGCCCCCAAGAGAACTCAAATGAGGCCCTTGGTTTCCTCCTGTCTCCATTTCCCTCCTTAACAGAGGCCAAGACTGAGATCATATCAGGCTGGATGTTGGAAAATCACTGGTACTGTTCTTTTGGCACAATCAAAACATGTTGCTGACACATCTGCCTCAGACCTTCAGTGTTTTCTTTTTAGTACAAGTTTCCTGTGCACCTTTAGGCTGCAGCATGATTTTAACTGTTAAGGAGGGGGAACATGTTAACCTGAACAGTAGCAGGTGTGTCATGAACCCTCCCTCATTTCCTTGGAAGAGGTTATGATTGTGAAAACCCTAATGATTAATTAAAAAGCTTAAAGCATGCATTACAATACATCTGCAGTTACTATTGCGCAACCATAGACATTTCTGCAAGTACATATAATTTTCTATAGCAAATAAGGCGTTCTGGCTTTGAAAGGTTCGCAATATTCAACTTTTCTTTCTGGCCCCAAGTGACAATCACTTCCAGTCCCAAGGAAGACCACACTGGGAGAGACAGATGCTTAAATTCCACCCTTTACAACCTCTGGAAGACTGCTTCAGAGATGCCTTTACTCAGGGCAGTGCATGATCCTTGAAGGGGCCAGCGAAGCCAGGGGGCCGGGCTGCTACCTCCGGGAGAGCAGCTGTGGGCTGCAAGCAGACAGACTGGCACTATTGCCAGGGCACTATGGCCATCTGCCATATACAGGCCAGATGCCCAAATCCAAAATATTTGCTCTACAGAACAGAGAAGCAGAGATCTGTGATAGTTTGCTGCTACCTTCATTTTATACAGAGTTGATAAAAAGATCTGCTGGCTTCCCTGCAGGATAATTTGTAAAGGAAATGTAATTTGCTTGTGCTTTATTAATCCTATAATAATGTTAGCAATGAAGTTACCTACTTGGCTCTTACATGTCTTTTTCAAACAAATTTCACAGCCTTTTGCTAGATCCCTTAGTAACACTACTCCAGTGTTATATATTGACAAAGTGAGGCAGAATAGTCCAAAAAGGGGATTTAAAAGCACTCTTGAACATCTCAGGCAACTACTCTGCTCTAGAGCAGTATTTGCAACCTTTTGCTGTTTGGGCTTCACTATCAGTCTCTTTTTTTCTGCTCCACAACTGAAATTGCTGCTGAGACTTGGGAAAGGCCAACCCAACATGCTGAGCATGATTTCTCAACTTGTCCATCTCTTCTACTGCTGACTTATATCTCTCACAAGGTGTGCTGTGCAAGCAAGGAGACCATGCTATCCACAAGCAGCTCCAGGGATGTAGAGATATGTTCTCCTGTACAAAACCCAGAGCCAAGTGCCAGAGGTATGCTGAGAGGCTGGCTGGCAGCAGGAGATGGCAGGAGACAGGGACCTGGAACATCTTCAGGAGTTCAGGCTCTAACAGTGATGGGATTTTTTGCCTTCCTTGGTCCTCAACAAATCCAGACCCTGGCACCTCTTTTGACATGGTACAGTGTACTGTCAGATTGAAAACACTCAGAAAAAAATTACCAATCGGGCTGAAAAGAGCTATGGCTAAAGTCTCAACTCACTGAAATACCACAAGTCTGCTACCAGCCTAGTAAATACACACTGGGTCTCATGAAAATTCTTCCAACAGTATCAAGTCAATCAAATTCTGATTCAAAACATGACTCGGAAGAAAAGTGAAGACCAGGGATATGGAAGTGGGAAGAGGAAAGCCACTGCAGAGCTACAATGCCTTATGGATGTTTCATAAGGCAATCTGAGGTGCAACAGGGGTATTTGTGCTCAGCAAACCCATTGCCTGCAGCATGCCTCACTTGTCATAGCACTGACTGGCTCAGAGGTAACTAGGAAAAACTCTCTATACACTATTCTCCTATGAGATTGTAGCCAAAGTGGCAACCCTGTGTCACCATTTTTTCAGATTTCAGTACTGGTAACTATAGGAGACACACAATGCACTCTAAGGGTCCTGACTTCCCACATTTTTTCTCTCTAATAAGGTCAGCAAGGAAATTATCTTATCCAGAAATGCTCTGAATATAACTGGAGTTTACAATCAAGGTAATGCATTTAGACATAGTCATTTGTTAGTGAACTAGATTTTCTTTTAAATACCTACCTTCTTGTGCAGATATATACTCCTGAGTCTTCTAGCATCACTGGTAAAAACCAGAGTGCGTTTCCTTTTGCCCAGATTCTCGAATCTTCATCTCTTCCTGATATCATGGTGTTTGAACCATTTTTATACCATGTGATATTAGGGGTCAAGGCAGAGAAATCCAAATGTTTGTATCTGGGGGAAGGGCATTTCAGAACCACAGGTTCTCCATGCAGTTCATAGTAGTGTTTGAAAAACACGGTGTGATCTGGGCAGTTTTCTACACAAATCAGAGATATTTTTGCATTACTGTCAGAGAGGAACATTTAAAAGAATGGTGAGGGAAACAGAAGGAAAAAGACAAATGTACACTTACCTGTGTTTTTGACTTGCTGGAGTCTGAAAGCAGAGGCACCTACTGTGCATGTCACCAGGACAAAGAAGAGCCCATGCATTTTTTTCCACAAGAAATCAGAAGAAGAGGGTGGAAGGAAAATGTTTTGAAATCTACAAAGAAGTTTATTACAAGACAGATTATATAATCAAAATACTCAACATTATCTAAAGAATTAACTGCTATTTTTCTCACTCCAGACCTGGAGAGCTTTGGTCCATCCTCAGTGAGCAGAAAGGTGTCTCCATCCCTAGTTTATGGGGGCTGAACTGTGGAACCAGAACATCTGGCTTGGCACACACATATCACTTCTGGCCCTTCCCTTTCACTCCAGAAGATGAAAACAGTATACCACAAGATGCTGCTGTCCCCACAGCTTTTCAGAGAGACAACTATGGGTGGAAAAATTTAGCTCTGCTCATTTTGCAGTAAGATGTGACTGAGGCACAGGTCAGCTGCTTCGAGTGACCTGTAGTGTAGTAGCTTGGGTGGACACAAGGGCAAAATAGGCCAGCTAGTGTGAATCAGGCTGCAGGAAGAATTCCTGCTACAAGCAGAGCCAAACTTTCTTGTCTCCAACAAATGTTTCTGTTGGGACAGAAAACATTGACTCCTATGGCACGTATACCCATCTTGCTGGTGGAGCACAAATTTTCAGCATGGACACTATTACCATCTGTTCTAAAAAAAAAGATAAGGGAAACCCTGAACAACCTGTTCTGAAAATCAGATAGGGTGGCTACTAAGGGAAAACAAAATTGTCCTCTGCCAGTCATTCATCAAGTGCCATCTGTATGGACCTGACATGGGCATGGCAGTGTCTGTGTACATCGCTGAATGCTTCTGCCCTGCCACGAGGCCACAGCTCCTGCTACTCTCTTGATTGATTATGCTTTACCTTGGTGTGCCATGGGCAAAAATATATAAAACGTGCTGGATAGAGGCACTAGTTTATGCTCTGTGTAAGGAATTTATGAGAAATACAGTACACATATCCACATGATACATTATACTATTTCCATTTTATATACAGAAATGGAAATTGCACGCATTTAACATTACCTTAAAACTCTGATGAATATTAAATGACTGTACAGCTATTTCAAATTAAAACCAAAAGAAATATTTCTACCAATACAACAAAGTCATATTCATAGGTATACACCTTTGGACATCTTTTTGTATCCCTTCATGTTCATACTTCCATAGTTTTAATCCAAATTTCTTCCTGTTCTAGTAGTTGTACTTGCCTGACATCTGATCGTTTGACTACAATAAACTATTTCCAGATTATTGTCATCTGTACAACACCACAAAACCAACCTCTTGCTCAATAACACTCTTTCATAACCATGGCTCATACTCTTAGGTCTGCCTGGGTTTCCAGGGAATTGGTATGGAGCCCTAGAATCTCTCAGCTACGCCTGAACCAGGTGCTAGAGGCACGCCCCACGGTTCACATTGACACCCTGTAGCAGGCGAGTTTCTCTCTCTTTAGATCCTGACAAAAATACTTGGTTATTCTGTTCAGAACTTTCTGGTCCCTTTGGTGTAGTAACTAACAATCTCCATAAGCCATTTGAGGGTTTAGGGAAGGTTTTCATTCCCAGATTTCAATCAGATTCACTTACCTGTGTTTCTGTAGTCTTTCAGCCATAAGCATTCACAAAAAGAAACTATCAGATTGAAAATTGCTGGTGAGGACCTTATATAGGGTTTAGCTCAACACACAGCGGAAATTTGTCTCTCATTGCCCAATCAGATTTGTGTCAAAACCAAGTAACATTTTAGACCCAATTTTCTTCCCTTCCGTAGAGTGAGGATAAGAGAAACAGAGGCACAGGCAGAGAGAAAATATGTGTTTGGATTTCCCAAAAAAAGGGGAAATGACTGCTAAATATATGACTAATTTTCCCCTTTTCTGACGAATGGTAGCTTGCATACACTCATGTCTTCACATGATTATTTCACACACTACCTCAAGTAAAAAATTTCATGGGTAACAAAAGGTGCACTGCAGCATGGTCAGCAGTTAAATAATTGCAGTCTTCACATTTTGTGGTTTATCAAGCTGTTCATAAATCTTCTGTGATTTCCCAGATCCCTGGTGAATCACAAATGTGCTGATTCCCCTTTCTTCTCATAACATCCTTTTTAGTGTGACAACCTGCATTAAGGCTCTCTTGCAATGCAGTATAAAGAAGTAACAGCTAGAAGCAAATTATGGTTTCCAGGCTCATGGGGAGGAGTAAGAAAAGCACTATGAATTGTGGCAATTTTGGCCTTTTAGAAGACAGTAATCAATTGAGGGACTGCAGTTCCCAGATAGACTAATGTCATCGGATACATCTAAGAAGGATCAACAATTTTCAACAGCTTTCTTCAGAAGGGTTCTGCCCTCGCTGTCTTTTTATCCATAAAATATCTTGATCTCATGCAGCAGTGTGAGGACTGCTCAAGTTTCAGTTGTTCCTCAAGTTTCAGTTGTTTATCTGGAGGTGTTTATCTTCTAAAAGTTTGGTTTAGAATAACTCAGGAAGAAAGGAAAGAGAGCAAGAAATTTATATTTTTTTAGTAGATGTCTGCTGAGAAGGCCATGTCGTTTTGTGGTTAGCTATCACTGAGTATTTATAAACAGAAATGTGCAAGTCTAGCAGCTATATATATAGAGAAACTCTCTTAGGGAAGCTGGTGTCATTCTGTGGTTTCGCTCTGTTGATGATTCATTGATACAGCTCAAGATGCTGGACCGTAGCTGTGAAATTCCTGACTTGAAGACCAGACTATTCCCCATACGTCTCACTCATTGCTCATCTCACTAGATAGATATTTCCCACACCAGGGCTACATGCAGTTCCTTGCCACAGTTGGGTGGATTTTGCTGTCCTTGGACATGCCAATAAAGTAATCAAAATATCAAGAAATATCTAGTCTTCTGGAAGTTCCTTGCCACAGAAACTTTCAAAAGGCCTCCACAAGCAAGGTGTGTCTGTCCATTATCCCTAGTCAATGGAAGGGGAAATGGAAATTCAGGCATCAATTGATGGATTACACCATTTCTACATGGGGCAGTTAATGTGCCAGTTCTTGTAGCAGCTCCCAGATGTTGCTGCTTCTCCTGGAGGAATTTACCATGTTATAGTGGCTCTGTGGCTGATAATGTTTGGCATCCAAGAACTGCAACCCCTTGGACTTCATCATTTATTCTGTTATCCAGTTTGGCTAAGCAAACTTCATGCAATTAAAAACTGAAGTAAATTTCTCTAGTTCACATAAGAATAAGGTGACAAGGTATTAAGAAATACTGAATGTTGAAAGCTGACTGGCAAGCAGATGCAAAGTAAACCACAGCTATTGCACCAACACATGTTCTTGAGTTATGGATATGAGCAAACCTGGTTTTAATAATTTATAATACCCTTGTGCACAGTTCCAAGATGGGGTCTTGAGGAGCAGAGAATAAGAAAGGAAAGAAATGGAACTCTTCAACTCTGAGAATCACCAAATTAATGGGACAGAAAGAGAAAAACTAAACAGAGGAATTAGCCCAATGCACAACAGACTCCAAGAATACAGGAATTTGCATGCTTAGCCAGAGGAATAAGTGCTGACATACCCCAGTTGTATATGACAAAGTGGGAGAAACAGAAGGCGATGTGCCAAGGGATCCACTTTGTCATGAGGGAGTGCTAGTTTGGCCAGAGCAGCCGTGGCTGGGATACAGATTGTCTCACCACTACAGGTTCCTGGAATTTCCAAAGACTCTTTCACTGCAATAGAAAGCAGGCACACTTGAAAAATAATTATACTCTCAAGAGCTGGGAGGGTCAGGGAGGAGGAGACCCTCAGTGTAGAAATCAACAGGGTACAAGGGACAAAGTAACGTCTAGAGAGGCCCAGAGTATCTGTGCATAGGCACACAGCCATAGATTGGTGAAATAAAGAAATCATTTCTGAAAAAGTGGTGTTTGCTAAAAAGTGGATTTTATTTAAAGTAGAAAACCATCCCTGAGCACAGCCTACTTGATATATGATGCTATGTGGAAAAGCAGTGATGGAATACTGTTGCAAAGCTGAGTTTGTTGAAAGCAGTAGAATTATATTGCTCTCCCTATAAACTGAACTGAGGAGGATAATCTAAACTACTAAATAGAGACAGTCTAAACATCAATGCATACTAGTGTATCTCTCAAATGACAATAAAAGTAAAAAATTATCTCTTACTGCTCTTCCTTCTCTTATGGATAAAACGGTGCATAGATACACTGAATGTTCATCAGGTATATGGTTTGGGTTAGGGATCAGAGAGTAAAAGAGCCTAGGGACACTGGGAATGGAAGGCATGCCAAGAGGACCATAGCAGGGCCTCAACATTGCTGCCCCTATATCCTTCTCATCTGGGCCATCCACAGAACCATTCAGTTTGGAAAAAACCTCTGAGATTATCAAGTCCAACCATTAACACAGCACCACCATCACTAAACTGCCACAAGTGCCACATCCACATGCCTTTTAAATCCTTCCAGGGATGGTCATTTCCCCACTTCCCTGGGCAGCATGTTCCAAAGCCTGTCCATCCTGTCAGTGAAGAGATTTTTCATAATATCTAATCTAAACCTTCCCTGCTACAACTTGAGGCAATTTTCTCCCATGCTGTCACTTGTTACCTGGGAGAAAAGACCAACCAACCCCCAGCTTGTTACTTTGATGTTCCTGCTTCTTTCCCATGCTACCAGGCATCCCCCCTGCTGGGATGGAGCAAGCCCACAGCACACAGCACCTGCCATGCCTTAGTGCAGGGCTCCAGGCAAGGCTGCAGCACCCGCGGTCACGCCCAAGCCAGGGCTGGGAGGTGGGGCTCGCTGGGAGCCAGCAATGCCGAGGAGAACACCAAGCAGACATTTCCCACAGCTTTGGTGTCTTCTCAGACCATAGGCAGTGAGTCAGCAGGGGCACTAGGGACATGCTACGAAAAAAACTAACCTAAGACTGCTGACTAGCTTTTTCTTTTCCACCAGTTCCAAAATCATAGTGTTTGTATGCAATCAGTCTTTTTTATATATGAAAAAACATAATGTGCTCTGTGGTCTTTCATGTGAGAAGTGTTGAGGGATTTAAAAACACAGCAGTCATTACAAAAAGCCCACAGCAACAGCAGACAGAGGAGGAACTGTGTCCAGTTGAGGATCATGAAATCATATAGGGTTACATGAGCCAGAACAACATGGACAAAAGAAAATTTCTAAACCAGTTACGGTGCTTGGCTTAAGCAGCCAATCCAGCAAACAGGGATTTCAGAGGCAAAGAGAAAAACAGATGACAAAGATTTTTGTTCATAATTGCCTTTTTGTTGATTGAACTTAAATTTAGTAGGTAAAAAGTAACTTCATAGCTATGAAAAACAGTGACAAACATATGGTCTGTGATAAAGGAAAAATTGAGCTGGCACAGATCATACATTATTGTAGGTGTACCAGGAGGGGAATATTAAACATTACTTTTTTATTACATGTTCCTGAATCAAGTATTTGTATCACCAAGAAGACAAAGTCATTTATGTAATGTTGGCAGCAAATCTTCCATTTGTCTTAGATTTACTGTCCTTCTGACACACAAGTATATTTCACACACTTGTTTTAAGAAGCAGTCATATAAAATACGCATAGCAGATCCAATTACCCAAGGTATTTATTCTCTACTCCACTACATTAATGTGTAATTAATTATCACAGGATTTGGAGGGGGCTGGGGTGAGAGACAACACATGAAAGTGGATATGGTATAGAAAGAGAGACAACAAATTTGCCATCATACTTGGCATTCTCTCTTTTTGCTTGTCCTGTGTGAATTGTCACAATGACCAGCAATTCTAACTGGCATCAAGTGTTGCTTAAGAAAGAATTGAGCAAGACTTGCTCTGGATCTGTGAAATAATAGAAGAGAGGTTTACAAATAAATGAATAGCAAATAATTAGATGCAACATATACTACTTCTAAATGAAGAGGCAGGGGAAGAACCAGTGTATGCGACAGCAGGAATTAGGAGAAATCAGATCAGTTCAGAAGAAATAGAACCAATCCCAACACCATTGTTCTAAAAAAGAAATACAAAAGCAACCAAGTGATGCTGCAAGACTATACGTGCTTGCAAGAAAGAGCAGGTAGGCCCAGTCTGTCTTTTTATCTTTTATCTGTTCAGTTGGTGGACACACACCGTGAAGCACTGAAGAAGGTCAGATTTTGTATCATTATTCAGGTTAATGAACACATTTGTTTTAATAAAAACAGTTACCATCAGCCAAGCTTGGAGTGTTCTGTTACAACAGCTGGCTACGTAACAAGAGTACAAATACACATGGGGTAACAAAACTGGTCTTGGGAGGATTTCAGCCCTCAAATGTCCTTACTTATGCCCTTCTCCAGCACATAATGTTCTGTACCAGGTTGAAAGGGAACTCATCATTTCAGCAACTGTTTTCAAAGAGTTTGTGAGGATTTTACACAAAACAATATTGAATGTTATTTGTTTAAATAATTTCTATCAATCACATTTTGAAAACAAAAAGAAGATATTTTAACAATAGTAGTGCTTTGCTATGCAAATTTTCCTTAATTACAAGCTGGAAGAGTTTTCATTCAGACTTAGTTGATTGGAAGGCTTTACCATTTGCAGGAAAAATTGGGTAACTTTCAGTAAGGTTTGCAAGAAACTGGTGGGTGGGTTTGCCTTCCAAACATTCTGGATTGAGACCTTCCTTCTGAATAAAACTCAGATCCCTGCTGGTCCTTCTGGCTGTAGCTTCTAAGACCTGTTATCTCAGAGGCATTTATTTCACTGGAGACCTCTAGAACCCTGCACTTACTTTAAGGCCAGTTCATAAGTGCTGAGCCATTCCCCTTGTCTCTGCAGAAAGCTGAAAGATCCCAGGACCTTTACAAGTTACTGTTTTGATTAATGCACAAGTTTTGTGAATAGACTTCCCAGGGAGAAGGGTTTCAGCAGGGTATATGAATAATGGATATAGCTCTTGGCTTGATACCATAGCTATGGGAACAAAAGACCGAAAAAAAAAGCAAACTAAATTTAACCATTTCATATCATAATGATATGGGAGCAGTGTTTGGAACCTTAACCATTGCTGGCTGCCTTGAAGTTGCTAATGGCAGCTCTGCCCAGCAAGGACACAGCACCCAGTGGTTCAGAGCTGCTGCCTGCCTCATGATGTGTTTATGATACTGGCCTGAGATGAGAGGCTTGAAATTACACATCTCATGCAAAAGTCACAGGACTTTTGCTGACCTTTTAAATATCCAAGTGAAATACTGGAGATAACAGACAAATAAGAAGGCACATACTTCTTGACAACTCTCTCCATGCATAGATTGAGACAAATAGAAAGAAAAAATATATTAGAGACACATATGCATCCATACATAGAGAAATTTAGAGGCTGCCATGTGCTGAGAGAAAGAGTTGTATTCAAATTGCAAAAGTCCCCAGAAGAAGGGTAGACAAGAAAGCCCTGCAGGATTTCTATTCCTGCTCTGCAATCTGTTTTTCCATTGCCCCATGCAAAGTGGAACAGCTACAGGATGCTGGCTGTGCTCTGTAGGGACACCACAGTGATCTGGCCAAAACTCCTCCATGTAAACTGGTTAATGTTTGTGATAACTCAAAGCTGTTTTACAACAAAACTCCAGCCAGAAAAAGTTTACTTATTACTAACACAGCTAATAGCATTTCAGTGCTGTTTACATGTGTAGGGCTATAATAGGTATTTACTTTATATAGTAGGGCATCATTAAAAATTTCAGTAGCACCAGTGCTGAGTCATTTTAGATCAAAATCCATTAATGAGTTTGCTGATGATATTAGTGGCTGACAGTATCTGGCAGGGCCCCTGCAGCTCAGCATTCACAGAACCATCAGAATCAGAATGGCACCCTCCAGACCTTGCTAAACACACTTGTCTCTTTGCCTTAGGGTAAATTTAGTTCTTAATTTTTTCAAATAACTACGATGAAAGAAGAGTATGATTTTTCTAATATATACTCATGAAATCACTCTTATTTCTGTAGGCTTTGTGGAACAGAGGAAAGGTCTGAAACTTTCTGGCACTGCATCTGCCAAAGGGAGATTCTCAGTGTTTTCTTAGCAATGTATGCAGCCATCAGTTTTAACATTCTATTTAATTGACCCTTTCAAAACCTTGTAATGCTGTAATAAAGAAAAGTGCATGGCAGAGCTCTGCCTTAAGTCTGTACTTTTTGAGAGCATGAAGAAATACCACCTTGAGGAGAGGATTCTGTTAATGTGCCAAACTGGATGTTAATGTAAGAGGGCTTTTCATCGGAAGCTGGTGCAAAGGAGGAATAATGAACTGAAGAGGCTTTCAACACACCTCATGCCTCATTTAGGATCTGCCATGAGTAAGGTCATGTGGCTTTGGGTTCAGCTGTTCCATGTTCAAAAAATAAAAGCCAGAGTTTGCAAACCTTGTAGTATTTATGTGCATTATCAAGCCCCTTTCAGAAACAAACCTTTCTAGATATGAACAAGTTCACCTGCAGCAAGTGGATGTAAATTCATCTACACCCTGAGCCAGCTCCTGATGTGCCTCTGATACATGTTCTTGTCCATCTCTCAAACTGCTCTAATCCACAGCCTTCAACTCTCTGCAGACCTGTGTTCTCCCCATGCCCTTGTCAGTCATGCCCAGGCCGCTATGACCAGATCACATATTTCAGTGGGGATTTTGTACAGAGGTAAATTACCTACTGATATAGCCACTATAAAAGGTAGGTCATGAGGAAACAGGCCAGGATGCAGGAGACAGACGAAGGCACAGAGTGGTACAAATGCAGGAGAGGTTGTTGTTCCCATGAGGACTTTTACTGCATCATCTCTCTGCACCTTTGCACCACTGTAGAGAAGCCTCTCAGCCATGAACTTGGTTCATCCATGAAGGCTGCCCACATTGCAGCCAGCAGCTCCTGTGATATTGAAATGTCTCTCAGCTGTGTTCAGCAAGGGTCACAAGGATCTCTACTTTTCTGCTCTGAAAATGCATGCATAGATACACCTACGTACAAGTTGCAGTTAACCCAGGAAATAGCTAACTCTTTTGCTAGCAAAAGGCTCTGTAAGACAAGGACAAAAGGTGTTCTGGACCTTTTGGACATCAGGAGAAAAAGCAACTCATATATGTATGGGAAAAAGCTCCCTTATAAACAAAGTAGTGGAAAGCACTTCCAGGTCTTCTCAAGATAATCTGTCACAGGGCCATCCAACAAGACCTGTTTGCAGGAACACTGGAGTTGCAGGAATAATACCAGTGGGTCCAGGACGTCCTCTGCTTTGTAGGGCACTATGTGGAACATGCACAAGTTTCCTGAAAACTTACGGGAGCAACACTTGAGAGCTGACGAGAACCCCGAGCACTTATCGGCAATCTGTGCTCACGTGGAAGATAGAGAAACAGAATTTCTGGACACCGATTGCAGAACAGAACGTACTGTACATGCACTCCTCACAACCTTACACTGCTCCAGCACAAGTGTGCAGCTGAAAGTGTAGATGGCAACATCAGGTTTGAAAAGAGCTCAGCCCTTGCACCACCAATTCAGCCCATGCCAAACCTCATGCTTTGCACTCTGGCTTATGAAGTTGCAGGCCTCAGGTTTTCTAGGTGAGAGAGGTAGCCATGAGGTACCAGAGTTCACTGTACCAAGATCATCCCATTACTACTCAAGTAATAGGAAAACATGCTTGTGAAATACGACCCCATGACTGTGGTTACTTAGGCAACATCTCCTTGCAAATGTTCATTGATCGGCCGTCCCTGGGGGTTGTCCAAGATTGCACGTCACCTGCCCTTTTCCGGAAGGATTGCCACACATCAAGGGCTTCAACTTTCTTCCTCTTTACAAAATTGATTTTGATATGGTTGCTGGTTGCTTGACAACTAAAAGCTCACCCTGGCTGAGATGATCTAGTTGAAAACTAGAGCACATCAGCAATGCTGTGGAATGAGATAAGAGGAGAGCACCCGAGAACATTTAGAATTCACTCCTGGAAATCCTTCCTGGAAGAAACCAAGCCAAATGGCCATTATAATCACTCATGTCTTAAAGTTTAGTGTGGCCTGCTGATGTATATTTTCAAATTTTTTTTGCAGTTCCTAGGATATAGGAGTTTGGGAATCCTAGCTCAAATTACTAATTATGACATTTGCAGGACATCTATTGCAACTAACATTACCTGCATCATTTTCTCCTAACGAGGAGATATGATGAGGAATTTGTTCCACATCATGGCATGCTTCCAAACTAATTTTTTTTCCTGGCTACAAAAACAACAGCTCTCTTTTCCATCTGTGATAGATAATAAATATTCATTTTATCAAGAATCCAGAGGTTTTTCAGCAGCACTAGAGACTGAAACAGCTTGAAATGTCTCCCCATTTAAATATTAAAGAAAAACATACTTTACACAGAATATGGCCCTATTGATTAAAAAAAAATCTAGTTTTCATCTTTTTTATTCTACAGGGTTGGCTGTGTTCAGTTAAAGCACGTTCTTCTTTCTCAGTTCATACAGCATATCTTAGTATCTACCAAAGAGACAGCTGGTATCCATCTGTCTGTGCCCAATGACACTTACACTGCTAACTTTACCTTTTTTAGCTGCTTGTTCCCTCCTCTTCTTTCGCATATCACATATTGTTCACTTCAAGGATGTGTACTTTCTTTATATATGCCTCAAATGCATCAGTTCTTAAAATTAGCTTCCAACAGTGGTAAAATAAGTTTCAGCCCATCAGTTTAAGTCCCAACGCACTGTCACAGACTTGAGAGGGAAAACAAGTCCATTCATGTATCGATTTACTCATACAACATTATGCAACAAGGTTAACTTGAGATGACCCAAACTGAGACATTTGGCCTAAACAGCCTCAGATCTGGGCACTGAAAAAACCTGCCTCTGTGCCAGTACAACATATTCCAGCACTGCACAAGCCAAAGGTGGCAGTGGGAGTAACTCAGTCAAGTATGGCCAGACGTGTTTGCCCAAGTCCAGTTCTCAAATAATTCAGACATATTCTCTCAATGAGGAAGAGTCTAGGTCTCTAAGCAGGGTCTATTTCCACAGCATTTTGATTTCCCTATAGTACCTTTTAAAGATCATAAGTAAGCTTAATATAATTTCTCTTGTAATAAAAAAGCAATATAAAACTGTAATAAGTAAAGCAATATAAAAATTGCAATGTATCTATGTGAAAAGCTACTGACATTTACACTTGCACTATTTCAAGATTAACTTGTGAAATTATACACTTGCAGTTCTACAGTACTCAGGAAATAGCAGACTGCCAGTTCCTAGATCTGGAGATAAGAGACTTAGCAGAGAACAAAACATAAGATCATTGTACGTCAAAGGAACCCCTTTGGTAAATGACAGCAAAATGGACTACAAATAATTTCAAACCTTGAAGAAATCCAACTATTCATGCATTCTGCTGAATGCACAAAGGGCTTGCCAGTGTTTGGGTGCTGTAGTAGGCTGCAAGCAGCACATTAAGGAGCATGTTATGAGATCTCCTGCTCTCTTGAGCAAAATTAGACACAATGCCTTTCCAAGATGGTTGGATCTGCCACTCAAATCATACTCAGATGAAGTAGGCTGAAACTTTTAAGTGTAGTGAAATGAGAATTTTAATCTCTTAACAGATGAAGACATTGAAATGTGTTCCTAACACATCTAAATGATAGCACTTACACAAAACCTTTGGAGGTTTTGGTGTTTGGATTTTGGCTTTTCTTTTTTGAAGGGACAGAAAGAAGAATCTAAAGGAGAAGTTGAGAGGATGTCTCCAGTCTTACCCAATGTCTCTTTTAGAGGCTGTTCCCTTCCAGCTTCTGCAGGCAGTGTTGTTCCACCAGTCTCAGACAAGTATGAAGGGAAAAATATCAAGATGCCACAAATGAATTTTCATGGTTACCAGCTTTCTCTCTTGAAACTTCCTGCCACAACACATCTTAAAAACATGTAGCAAGGAGATGATTCCAGCAATCAACTAAGACTGTACATTAAAAATGAGCCATATTTCTACTGCAAAAGGATTATTACTTTCTGTCCATTACTAGGAGTTTGTCTGAAATGATCATTGAAGCAGCAGTATACCAGTGACACAGAAGGTCATTCCAGGAGTCTTCCTACTTTAGGAAAACCATGGCAGAAGTTCCAAGGGCTAGAATTACTCAAACTGCTTTTTAACTGTAGATGGGTGCAATTTTGGGTTTCCTGGAGGCCTTTTCATAGTAGGCTTATATGTTAAAATTTAATGAACCTGAGAATGGATACAGTCATCATTAAAACTTTCCAAGGTGAGATTCACAGCCTCTTACTGTAAAATAGCAATGAGGCCTTCTTCACCTGAGATGTGAACCTCTTTAGATTATGGATTGAAGCAGGTTATCTTCACATGCTCATCCAAACAAGTAAACGAAAAAAAAAAGTGAAATGCGTGTCCCATACAGAGTTGTCAAGATATTGCAAGAACAAGATTTTTGGCATCACAATTAGAAGCATTTACAGGCATCAGTGTAAATTTTCATGCATTGATGTTACTTACCCAAAAATGACACACATTAGTTTTTTATCTCTGACCATAACAGCTTCCAAAATATATTTAATGTTACTGCCCCTGCAAGCTTCAGATTTTTGAGCATCTCCCAATCTAGTGCCATTGCACAAAACTCCCACAAGAAGCTATCCTGTGTGCCAGCAAGCACTGAGATATAAACTCATCCCAGATCTTAGGGGAAAGAAAGTGCATGCACTTTTCTGATGGCCACATATTCACAAGAATGTTTCCTATGGTGAGATTAAACTTAGAAAAAGAGCTCGCTTAATTGCACCATATTTCAAATCCAAAAGGAATTTCTAGGCCTCTGCATTTGGTGTGTGAGAAATGTCAGCACAGACAGCAGTTCCTGAAGTAGTGAAGGTGGATATTACAAAATTCATTAGTCAAGCCTCAGAGTTACCACACTCAACTTGAAACCAAGTTCAGTTGTGAATGTGAAAATATAGCATTTGCTGATACATGTTTTACAAACAGGTGGAAAATTTAGAAACAAGATTTAGATTTTGCCTGCTCAAAACCTCTTAGAATTGTGGAATCATTTAGGCAGACAAAGACCCTTAAGGTCATTGAGTCCCACAATAAACCTAACACTGCCAAGTCCACCATTAAACCATGTCTCTAATCATCCCATCTATACTTCTGATGCTGAGCAGATGTCTCAGCTGCAGTTTTCTAGGAGAGGTCCTCCTGTTTCTGCAGCACTTACCAATTTGCAAGGCAATTGCTAAGACAATGCTGCATGTAAACATTCAGCCTCCAGGGTATGTCTTGGAACTGGATTTGGAAGAGCGACCACAATGTAAAACTCAGCAATCCACATAAAATCAAACACAATACTTTCATTATCCCCAGTCTCTTGCAGATGCCTTCCAATCTCACTGCAGATCTTGCAGGCTGTTATTAAATCTACCGAGTATCAAAACCTCCACAGACAAGAGGGAAACATTTTGTAGCTTCACCCCCTTGTGAAAATACTCCTTTGCTTGCAGCCTGAAGCTATTTGATTGAAAGCTGGAATGTCTGCCCACCCTGGGACAGTTTGCGCCAGGATATGTGCAGTTACACACTGCAGTGCAGAAATACAGTCCCAGTACCACACAACTGTGTCTTTGCTAAAAGTAGCCATAGCTGCATCCACTAAAAGAACCTCAAGTGTGTTACTTCAACCCATTACTTTGCAAAACAAACGCTGCTTTTTGGCAAAAGAAGTGTGATAGCCAGTTAAGGAAGGAAGGAAAGAAGGAAGAACAGATAGCAGGGGAAAAAAGGAGCTGATAAAAGCAGAAGGGAACAGAAACATTAACACTTCTTCAAATAAGTCTGAATTTACCACAGCTGCAAAAATACAAACCTGTCCAACTTCTGAGAAGTTAATGAGTCCTGCAGGGCCTCAAGGCATTGTTGGCAGAAGGAAGAAAGCTGCATCCCCTGCTGCACAGGCAGCCAGGTATAAGATCCTACACAAGGTCTCACCCAGCCGTGGGATCTGCTGATGAGCGTTTCCCCCAGCTTTACAAGCCCCAAGGTGCAGCACCAGGTGCAGAGCCTCACCAGCCTACCCAGACCCTGTGACCTCCAGCTGTGGGGCACAGCTGTGGGCAGCATCCAACCCCCAGCTCTGCTGGCCTGTAGTCACTGGCATATCCACTCCTTCTCCCAGAGGTCTCCAGAAAGTTCTTGTAAATTTGGCCTCATCATGCAAGCATCTCACAGATACTAGGAAATCACGTTTTCTTTCCCCAGAGCTGTCATCACAAAGGAATAGCAAGAAGATGTAAGAGCTCTTTAAGCCATCTCAGTTACAGGAATGGGAACACCATGGTCTTCATGACTAGAAACAAAACTGAAGCTAAAAGGGTTGGTCCTATTTACAGAAGTGGGGCAAAAAGAGGATAACAGCTTCATTTTGTTCACTGCTGCAGTGAATCTGAGCTACAAACTGATCCCAGGGGAACAAAACATTGAACTGATTTCACTTAAGAACCCAAATTGTGAGACATTCTCTATGACAGTGTGATCAATGACAGCTGAATAAAGCCCTGTTTCATTCCTAGACACATGTGCGTGTGCCACAGGAAGACAAGGGACCTGTTCCTTTTGCCCACATGCTGTGGCATGAGGGGTTATGCCCACCTCCCACGCCATCAGTGATGCAATTAACTGCTATTTAAAAGCCCCCAAATGGAATTTGTGGGAAGATCTCTTTTGTACTGTCTTCAGAAAATAAAGATGAATGCATGCACCTTTAGGAAAAAGACACATGTTTAAAAGCAGTGAATAAATGCTCTTCCAAAGACAAGCATGAAAAACATATAACCAGAGATCAGGGACCCACTGTAGGTACTGATTTTACAGCATAGCACTACAACCCTTTTTCCTCATTTTCAGACGAAACCTCTTTTCAGCTTACATCTCCTCTCAAATTACCTGCCACAAGTTCCCTTGTCCCTCAGTGAGCTGGAGACACAGACAGCTGAACCCCAAGGACTTCTCACTGCTTGTGTTTAGTGTACCTGATAAAGGGCTTGGGTTGTTGATGCTTTGAGTTGTTGATGCTTTCCCCCTTCTGTCCCAAGTCTCAGTTACTGTAACAAAAATCAACACTCTGAGGCACCTGCCCAAAATATGGGTGACTGGCACTTGTTTGTCCACAAGTCTGCAGCTGAGATCTGTGGGGGCCATGGCCTGACAATGAGGGGCTTCTCCCCAGGGCCAGACAGGGCAGCTCACGACTGAAAACTTTGGCCAGCTGGATAGAACTTCACTTCAGTGCTTCATATATAAAAATCACAGCAGGCTGTGCCTTTTCCATGCCAGCCACTTCCTTTTTAATGAGAAAATTAATTTGCTATTTAACTGATACTTCTCAGGGGAAAAAAATGCTAGTCTTGTGAAATAGATACTCTGGTCTAGAAGGCAAGAGGAGGTCAGCTTGACCAAGACACAATATTTTGTTTGATACACCCTGCAATATTTAATCAATGGCATAAAATTTTAAAAGCACTTTCATGCAGCACGTGAGGTTTTATACATATATCCAACCCCTCAAAAAATGTAAATGTAACGTGATACATTTCCCTTGGTGACAAACTTTGTGAGTTGGGCTGTGAGAGAAGTTGTCCATTCAAAATGTACTGTACAGGGATAATGAATTCAGCAGCATGAAAATACCTTAAGAATTTAAATTACAGTTAGCATAATGATATCCTAGTGGTTATTACAGAAAGCAACATATTACAATTATTAGAAATTAAGAAATTATTTTTTGCCAAATACTGCAATGCCTTCCTTTGAATTTTCTGAAACAAAATGCTTTTAAAATTCTTTTCTGTAAAGCAAAAAATAAATCTAATCCTTTGTTCTTTATTTCAAGTTAGGAAAACAAAAAAATGTTTCTAACGGTACCTCAATAGGAGTATAGAGAAGTTCATTAGTATTTTTGAACCATACTAAATTGATGTAATTTCTAAGAAGATAAGGACTACAGATGCTATCAAGGCATACATAAGACTTCCAGCTAATTAATGACGATAAAGGAAGTTTTTGAATACTCTTATGAGGACCATCTGTTGTAGAGTGAATGTGGCTCTTCAAGATTAGTCTGCTGAGCAGTAGAAAGAGGTGTCTGATTAAATTAGGAATATTAGACCCTGGTATATTCCAAATTTTCAGTATTTTTAAAAAATCCCTTTTTTACAAACATATGCAGCAGTTAATGAGCCCTGCACTGAGGAGTTTAGTGTCACAGCAATCACGCAAAAAACCCCTGAAGGGATGTGGGTACCTAAACCCAAGCGTGCAGTTCTCTTCCAGAAGTCCATGGTATCTGAGACAACCCCACCTCCCTGGGAGCCCCAGAATTTCTGCTGTAGCAGCTGGAAGACAGCCAAAGGACGTGAAGGGTTTAGGAACTCACAAGTAATTCTTCAGCAAATATTCCTATCTTGGGTCATCCATAGAGAGATGGTGCTAGGAGCAAACCTGGAATTCATTTCTTTGCTCCTTTGTGCAGGTTACCATGCAATACAGGCAAAGTTGTCCTCTATCCACATTTTGGGTGGTCACTTCTAACACCTGAATTTGTGCATTGGTACCAGTAAGGAGCTCCTCCTCAGCTGCAAAGTCTTCAGTGCTTGAAGATGAAGAGAAGGCCTCCCACTGCCTTCCTGGCTCATTGTTTGTAACGCCGCTGCCATCTCAGGTCTCTGATCTCATGAGCAGAATTACTGATCCTTCCCACACCACACCTGCTCACAGAGCACATACTCACCTGACATGTTTTACAAGGGCCCTTTGAAAGCAAGGTGACACCAATGAGCATTGGTCTCAACTGAGACCAAATCAGCTCGTTTTTAGGAGCTGATTTCCAGTTTCAGCCATCTCAGCACTGCAGACTGAACCAAGAACAATGCTGGCCACTCTAAGCTGTGATGTCCTTGCTCTGAATTGGAGCCCTGGATTTTAGACTTACCAAATCCCTTGATCTTAAACATGTCAGAACTCTGCTGGAAGCTGACTGCTGGCTTCCATGATTGGCAGTGGGCTTGGGTTTATGCACCTCACTGAACATGAGTTTAAGTAATGCCAATGAACAGCTGTGTGACGTGAAATAAATCACTTCATAAAAATCCCTGGTGTTCTCACTAATGTAAAACTGAGATCTGTCCCACTGGCACATTTTGAAAAGCAGTAGAAAAATGTTTTTATCTGAATGGCAAATAATAGATGAATTCATGCTTAACTTGCATTTTTCCATTTTAGAAAAATTAGTTTAAAAAAACTATCATAGCAGCACAGTAATGATAATTGCAGCTTAATTACCCATAACTGATTCTTTATGCCCTGAAATAATTTATTCCCCTTTTATACTTGTCTCTGATATCCATTAGAGTCATTACAACTGTGAGTCTATAATTACATATTTTGCATTTTAACATTCTATGCCAGTATGTGCTCTCTTCTTATCTTTCAGTTAATTTCATTACCAAAACACCAAGAAAATTTCCATGTGAATTTTCCAGAAGGTTTTGTGGTAGGTCTAGCAGTTAATGAAGCCTGGAGAGACTGTTCTTAGGACAGAGCTTTTGTCTGTGCTCACCAGTCTGGCTTTGCCAAGTGCTCTGTGTAGGCTGCACCATCGTGGGATCATCGTGGCAGGAAATCTGCTTTCAGGTTTGGGATTACACTTTGGCATTGGGTGGACATTAGGACAGAACTAAGTGCTTGGGAGAAGAGAGGTTAGATTGTGTCTATGTTATGTTTGAAGATAAAGCTGAGAAAGCTCTTGACAAAGCTCTTCCAGGAGGACCCAGGTTCATTTCTGCCTAGTGGCACCACCAGTAGGAGACACAGCACTCCCAAAAGCCAGGGGATTTTTCCTCATTCCAAGTAGGCATGCTCTATGCCAAGTTACATGCACTCATCTCCTTTAGTGGTGGTAGAAAATTTGGTAAAATCATTGCAATAAAGCAGAAAATGTGCTCTTTGCTCTCTCACAGATCTCACCTTGCTAGATGCCTTCCTGCCTCAACTGCCAAAAGGTTAGTCAGCATCTGGCCCAGAAATGTGACCATGTGGGCCACACTCTATTTCCTTCACCAAACACCAGGGAGACACCCATAACCCAAAGGGGCCGAGGTGATTTAATGGTTGCCTTGAAGAATCTTAAACTAAAAACCCGTTTTCTAACTACCCCTCTGAGTCACTAAAAGCTGCCAAACACATCATTTACTGTCTTTCAGCTTTGCCTGTTTGTAAGACTAGAGGCTTGCTAACTATACTGACAGGATTCTACCAGAAATTGTCTGTAACCTCCCCATGACAAGAGCCAGTGCAGCAATATTTACAATCCCTTCACTCCAACAGCTGTTTCAGAGACAGAAATGCATTTTTTTTCCATGGGTAACACGGCCTGGGCAAGATTGCTTGGGAGATGCAAATATTAAAATAAAATGGAAGTATGGTAATGCCTTTTAATGGACAAATTAAGCTGAATGACAAACACAAGATTGTGCAATATAAATTTCACGCAGAAGGCAAGTAAAATCTGACTCACATGCAGCAATTGGAACAAATTAATCTGATTTTCCCATGCCACATTTTTACACCACAGAATCAAAGGAACCTGTGAATGAAACATTAAAGTGAATTTCCTACTAGAATTTAACAAAGAAAGTACCCTGTCATTTCCTCAGCTGGAAAGGGCATATTTTGATTGAGTCAGGGATTTATTTTCTTAAACAATAAAACACCTTCCTCCCTCCTTCTCTCCCAAGTTTATTATTGTTTAGATCGAGACTGGGATAAATCAGTGAGATAAGGAGAGTAAGATTATCAGTATTTCTGGGGCAGAGTTTTTACCCTTTAGGGGCATATGCTGCATGGAGTGAAAAATTGACTACAATTATTAAAGATGTTCATCTTTAATTCCCCCAACCAGTAACCTTCACAGCAGTCCAAGTGGCTGTAGTGGCTGTGCTAGTTTTGGCCCGTCCCTGTGTTTTCACACCTCCCCAAGCAGCACCAACACAGCAGTGTGTTAAAAAAAAAAACTTAAAAAAAAAAAAAGTCAAAAGAAGACAGTTGCTACCACCTTTCCTGTTTTTAATGGGTTGGAAATGGGCCAAAAGCTGGGTGCTGGAGCTCAGCAGTGAATTTGTGGAAGACCTACTGGAAGACAGCTACAACTGAACATTATTACAGCTGCTGAGCACACACAGCTCTTTGAACCTGCATCTCTTTACACACCCCGATGTCGTCCAGCAGGCAAGGGACCCCCTTCATGTGCAGCTGGAATCCCAGCCATAAAGCATATTCCTCATGGGCAAAAGAAGTCTTCTCACAGTTAAGTTCCCAGCATTGTTTCCCTGTGGACTGGTTGGGATTCCCTGGCAAAGTGACATCCAGCAGCAAGTGACCCAGGCTGGCCGTGACAACTGCTCGTTGAATGCTGCTTAGGCAAAGTGGCGCAATTCAGTGCTAGTATTTCTTTAGTGATTTTAGAAGAGTGAAACAGCTTTGGGCTGAGATGCTGGAGCTCACAAGTTAAGACCCTAAGGTGGAAATGCAGTCCCATTACTACTACTGTATTTGTTGCCAGGGAGCTTTTTGAGACCATGGAGTCCTGTGTTGAAGGACTGAGCCCCCTCTCTGCCATCAGCTCTCTTCTTGCATTTGAAGTTTCTGCAACTTCAGTGTCTTTTCAGGAGTATTACAGTCCTCATCCCAGACCACAACATGAATACAAGTGCAAGAATTAACAAGGTCTCTGCACAAAAGGTAGCAGCCCACAAACCAGGAATTTCCCACCTTTGTATACAGTTCTATGCAATCCTATTGCTCTAGCACAAGTCTTTTAGCAGAGCAATCCGTTGAAAAGGGCTGGCTCTTGTTATCTTCTCTAATTTAGATTTTTGTTGCTTAAATCTTCTAGGTATGTGTTCTGCACTTTACTAATATTTAATCTGCATTTTTTAAAGCTTTGTAAAAATTTGTTTCAATTTTGACATTTGATGATTTCTCTCTCTGGTTTGACTAATTCAGTTGTTAATTTTAAAGATGTACATGCGCATCCTTTGCTACACTGTTTGTCCTCTTCTGCCCCACGGACATCCCTCCCTCCCTACAAAGTAAAAAATCTGTGTCTCTCTCACCACTGCTACCTACCTAAGTCCCATAGAGGAGTGAGATCTGCTACATGGTTTCCAATGCTCTTTTTTAATTTCCTTCTTACTGTAAGTCACCATAATAGTGCCTTTCTTCAGTGAAGCACAAAGGTTTTCCCTGTTCTCCACTGCCTCTGCCAGCACCTGCTCCAAAAGTCACATCTGGGGTTGCTGCTTTCAGCCCCTTACTGCACACTGGAACAAGCATCAGCTCACACCTGTCTTCACAACCAGCTAACAGTGCTCACCCAACTGCACCTAAGCATGTTCAACAATGGGTCAAGGATGACTGAGGAAAACCAGCAGCTCTGAAGCAGCAACTGCAGGGGAGCCAGCAGGAACCTGACCAGCACTTGGCTGGTCCTGAGTTTTTTAAGCTCAGTCAGTATCTATCCTTGCAGAAGTGGAAAACCTGTGAGACTTATGGATTTCAGATACCTTTGTCTATAGGAAGCAAATGAAACCCTGAAACATTTTTCAGCTTAACCACATCCCCGTGCCTTCTGCAGATGAAAGGAAAGGCAGAAGTCTGGGACCACAGACTTCCTCCTCCTCTTCCTCCTCTCACAGAGACCAGCCTAGTCGGAAGGAAACGTCTACTGCTTATCTCCACTGCAGAAAACAGACACAGCCTCTGGTGGAAAAACACAGGCAAAGCCCAAGGGGAACCCTGGGGGCAAAACCAGCAACTTTGCATCAAACCTCCTCAGTATTTGTGGCTTAGGAAAAGCCTGGCTTTTTTTGAGCCATGCTTTAATGCCGTGCCAGAGTCCAGCTCAGGACTGCTGTTCATTGCACTCTTGGCAATAAAGCAATGCCAGCTTACAAAAACCACAGGCCTGAAGGCAGCGTGGCAGGAGGGCACGTTCACAATGCACCCAAGCTCTCCGTGTGCAACTCTTTCTGGCCCACACTCACATTTCTAAGATTTTTCACTCTCCTTTCTCTGTAAAAGCAAAACTTGCAGTTCTCAAAAGAGCAACTGCACCAGGAGATTGGGCTTTAAGAAAAAAAAAAAAAAAAAAAAAGAAGAAGAAGAAGAAGAAAAACAACAACAAAAAAGCCCTCAAAAGCCCACATTTATTGTCAAAGTCTCTAAAATTATGAGATTTGACAATAAGTCTTTTGTTCTTATGGTAACATGCAACTAGGCAACATGCAGCTTGATTTCTGCAGCCAGTAGATATTCAAAGTACTTTTCACATACAATAGGTGTCAATTTGACTTTATTTAAGGAAAAACGGGGAAAAAACAGTAATTTCCATAATACACAGAAGACAAGTTAGATAGCACTGCAAAAAAAAGGCTGAGTGTTTTACTTGTCACCAGTCTGCTTTGCAGCTCTACGATTAGTAATTTTAATGCAGTTTGTCATTTTGTATTATTGTTTAGCATCTTTATAATCAGCAGAGTTTGGGGTTATAAATCACAAAAAGTGTACTACTACTACTATGAAAAACTAAAAAACCCACAAAAATCACTTTCAAATAAACCATAAATATGTGATGCACATTAGTGTAACAAAACCATTTTTGTAAACATTTTCTCCAACATAACATGTGCATAAGATAAAAAATAAAAACACTGCAGTCATACAAGTTAGGGTTACTTTGACTTAAAGATACAGAAAATTATTACTTATTAAAGCTTAAAACTAAACCTAGGAGCTTTTCTTTTCTTCTTTGCTTACAAAAGCACTGTTTGAAGAGTTCGATGTTGGTATACGAAGTGGTTTTGTAATACTGTTTTTACCTTGCCATGTTGGCACTTCTGTGGAGGCAGAAGCTGCCAGATGGGCAGACCCTCTGAAGGAAGGAGATTTCTACCCTCCCCTGGAGCCTCAAAACTTCAACAGCACATATCCATGACCTGGGCATCCCTATAGCACTGGAGCATCTTCCTCTAGGTGAACAGCATCAGCTTTCAAGGACTAGATTAATTGTGACCACATAGCACTGGAAGATTTAAATCACGCAGACTGACATTCGATTGAATCACCTTCGGCAAACTACACTACAGGGCAGCTCTGTGACCACACCCATGTCTACCATCACGTTGTGTCTCCGAGTCCCCTTTAGTTCATTATAGTACAAAAGGTCGATCGTTCTTCTGGCTGACCACACCGGGCCTGAAAAGAACACATCCTTCACCTTCAACACTATCCAAAGTCATACAATTAAAAAAAATAGTTCTAGGTATTCCTCCGCCAGCAAATGTAAGGCTTTCTTGAGTTTTGATTCTTTTTGGGGGGTGGGGGAGTGGGGGTTGCTGTGTGCACACGCATGCGCTGGAGGTTACGCATTTACCGCTCGCTTTTCAGCCGTCTGCGATGCTCGAAGGAGAGTCCTCAGCAGCAGCGCTGATCGGGGTTGAAGGATTTACAGCAGTCAGATTTGACACCAAAAGAAGGGTCTGTTGAGTCTGAGCTTTGCACACTTGGTGCTCCTGGCTCTTAAATTATTGTGTGACCAGTCGCTCGAGCCATCAGCTTGACTGAATTGAAGAACACGTGTTTAAAAAGCCCTACCTGTCATGCCATGAAGGAAAGTTAACCACAGCAGAAGACAAAGCCCATGAAACACTGAGAGCCTGTTCACTGAATGAACAGCTTAAGGCAGCTGTCAGCAAAGTACCCCACCAAAGGAATTAAGGGGAAAAAAAAAAAAGAAAACAAAAAGGAAAATGGCTGAATCGTGACACTGTGCATTATTACAACACCAACAGATTACTATACACTCAAGATTTCTCAAGTAATGAACATGTAGCCACTAAACAAATTATTACTCTCAAGACATTTATTAAAAATGTCAGAACTTATTCATAAAATAAAACTGACTTAAAAAAAAAGAAAAAAAAAGAAAGGAAAAAAGCCAGAGCTGGGATCTTACATCTAAACACAGGTATATGCTGTTTTTATGAATAAGCAGTATTAACTACATTCTTAAAAGAGTTTTAGTGCATTGCATTCTTAAAAAAGAAAAACATCACCGCCCCAAAATGTTTCCTACAACATTTAACAATTTATAGAACTAGCCTAGTTACTTTTACCTGCCTGTTACTAAGCCCATGTGTTAGAAGAGTCAAACCTCTGGTTTAGGCTAAATTCATACTTCTATTAAGGATGAAACTGGTTTAAAAAATGCTTGCTTTACCAAATTTTGTAAGCAGATTACATTAATCAGTGTCTCACTGCCATACCGCTACGACTATTGCCCCAAGGGACTACTCGCTCCTCCTGCTGAAACTTGCTCTGCAATAACAGTCAGAAACCTTTCAATCTGGTAGTTTTGGTATTAAGATTAAATTAGACATTAATGGTTTTCTTCTAAAAACGTATAAACTAAACCACCTCTTTTATTTTATGCATTAAAAACAATGAGGTAGGCACAAAAAAATAAACATATGTAGTTTGGATTTTATTTCTCTTTTTTTCTTTTTTTTTTTTTCTTTTTTTTTTTTTAGTTCTGCGAGTGCAGACTGTGGTAAAACTGTTGTTGCACTTCTAGGTTTAAACAAAAATTAAACCTTTAACTGAGGCAGTGCTAATACTGTGACATAACCAAGTTCTGGCCTAACACAGAATCATTATAGAAAATGAATTTTTTTTTCCTTTTTTTTTTTTAATCACCTGCACATGTTTCAGGCAACACCTGGTACACAGAAAATGACTAAAGTTATTGGCCAGGCCAAAATAAAACTGCAGAAACAAAAAACCCCTAAGAATTCCATCCCAAGCCCCTTCCCACCCTCCCTGTCCCCAAAAAGAAGTTATCCTAGTCACTGTGTCTTTCACATTTTATAAATATTAACTTCTTAAAACCTGCACCTTCCTCTTTGTCCACATATTGTCACATTACAAAAAAGAAATGTCAATTAAATACATTGTTAACATTACTAGACTAGATCTGCCCTCTGTTTCAGCCAGTCTGACTCTCTACACCACTTCTCACCTTCTCTTGCCTGCCTCCTGTCCACTCAACAAACAGCATGGTCATGGTAAGCCTGGTTTGTTTTTCTTCCTTTTTTCCCCTCCTCCTCTGTTTTAGCACTAACAAACAGAGTCCTTCAAATCCTAGGAACACTGGAGCTGAAGGGAAAAGAAGACCTGTAGCTTTCTAGCGTGATCCCAAATCTCAAAGACATTGTAGCACCTGATGGCAATATCTTTACAGCACCAGCTGCCTCGCAGCCTCAGTTGAAAAACATAAAGAAACCTAACACCAGTGATGCCTGCACACACATTTACACAGAGTGCTGCACTCGTGCAGGTCTGTACTCCAGTTGAAAATAATTCCAAGTTATGAAGATCTCAGACTCTGGATGTCAGCAATTCCTCTCCAAATCCCACTGCTTCTACCAGCTCAGAAGTGAAGTCCTGCCAAGGGTCATGAAATAGACTTGACTGCTTCCACCTGACCGCACGGAGGCAAAGAAAACCTGCAAAGAAAAGAGATTGGCAAATTCAACAGGTAGGACAGCAGTGGTTCCAATGTGCCTTCAGTCTCTCAGTATTTGCAGTGCAATTGCAGTGCTGGTCTGAGCTGGTGGGGATGGAGCTGATGCTCCTCATAGCAGCCTGTTTGCTGCAGGGCTCTGCACCTGTGTTAAACAGCGTTGTTAACACATCTGTGTTTTGGCTACTGCTGAACAACACTGGCACAGTATCAAGGCTTTCACTCCAGCTCCCTCACCCCTAAAAGGCCAGTGGGCTGGGATGGGCAAAAGGCTGGAAGGGGACAGTGCTGGGACAGCTGACCCAAACTGACGAAATGGATGTCCCAGAACACACAGCATCATGTACACCAATAAAAGCTCAGGGAAACGGGGGACACTGTGGTGATGACATCTGCCTTCTCAAGCAAGCATTGTGTGTGGAAAACATCTGGACATCCACTTGCCCATGGGAGACTATGTATTACCTCCTTATTTTGTCTGGCTTGCATGTAAAAGCTGTCTTATTAAACTCTCCATATCTCAATCCATGAGTCTTTTTGCCTTCTGACTATTTCCTTTCCCTTCCATGGGTAAGGGGAGAGAGCTTGAGGCTGGCTGGGTGTTTGGCTGCTGCTCAGGGTCACCCCAACCTGAGCACCCAACTGAAGTACACGTTTATCATTTTGGCAAAACCCTTGCTGGGAGGGAATGTACCTTGTCGTTGCGTTCACATAAGAATTTGAGTCTTTGTGCCCTTTTGTGCATGAACACACCATCCAAGTGTCCAGTTTCCACCGACCGTATTTCGATTGCTTTTTCTCCCCAGCCCATGATCTGGTTAGATCGGATGTATGCTTTGGAAAGAAAACAGCACATTAGGACAGGCAGAGGGCAGCAGGAAAAATGGGAAAAGCACAAAATATCCTGACAAACTCTAGATAAAAATTACCTGCATGTGCGTTATTGTAGCTACACACATGTTCAGAGGGCTATTTCTGTCCTCAGAACATTCAAGATGCCTAAAAAATACCCTTTTTTAATTTTAATTTCTTTTGTGTGTTTTCTATGTTATATACTTCTTTCTTGAGCATTCATAACAAAGGAAACTTTATAACCTTTAATTAATGGAAGGAACATTGAGTTTTTACACAGGCCTTTTCTTCCAAGCCTGGGACAAAGAGACATATTAATTTGGTGTTGACTAGGAGAAAGCAGAAGCCAAGGTTTAAATAGACTAAGACATCCACTACAGTGTGTCCCAAGCATCAGCTCTATGTCTTATGTGTTATTTTCCCTCCTTGATGGAGTTTGTCAGCAAAAACAAAGAATGAGAGGGAAAGGTAAAACTAGAAAAAAATTACCTAGCCTCTCTTAATAGGAGTAATAATTGAAAAACTGATCTCCCTGAGAAAGCCAAATGCAAATCATTCTGTGTATCTCACAAGACGCTCACATTAAGCTCTCAAAGTAGAAATATTATTATTTGACATATTGCATCCCTTTGTGTACAAATAACAACAAATCAAACATTTTTCCTTTGAGTGTCACAGGCAACAAAGATTAGTAGTAGCATGAGCAAAAAAAATCTATTTTTGACAGCAGTAAGCAAATGAAATAAAAAGTAAAGTCACCAACATTATAAAAAAGGTATATTCACAAAGCAATTTGATGGACAGTCTTAGGAATCCTGTCAAAAATAACATAAGGGAACTTAATGAAGACTAAGCTGTTGCCTCTGATTTGCATGCTTACTTAACAGAAGAATAAAAAGGACTTCCTAGCCAGCAAAATTAAAAAATATTTACTATTACAGTACTTTCCTTTTATGTAATGTATTTATATTAGTTTTCAGCGAAATTAAATCAAATTATCTACTACAGTATAATGTACACTAACAGTGCATATACCATCCCAATGGAAAATTATTCCTTTTTAAATGCTCCACTAGTGCTAACTGGGCCCAACAGTTACTAAAAATTGCCAGATGAGATGTTCAGATGGTGTTGGTGGCCTCAGTGCCATTTATACTTCACAAGCATTCAAGTCTCCAAAGGCTCTGGAATTTGCCAGCTGATATATTCTGCTTGGTTTTAGATCTAGTCAAGAGTTAATCAGCACAGGAGGGAACATGCTGTGCATCTAACTTCTTTCAATTTCCTCCTGCATTGTTGCTCACACAGCTATCAGCCATCATCTCCCAATATGTGCAGCCATCCCACATCCCATAAAATGCAATGTGCTTGCCCAACAAAAGGAGGGTGTGCCTACAGCCCTTGCTTTGCTCTGCACTGAATTACAGCAGCACAAGCAGGAGGGATTCTGGTGTGCACTTGGGTGGTAGTACACTCACTGTTCTCATTCTCGACCTTATTTTGAGCTGGAGAGATGAGGGAGAATGGTGCTAGGAGAGATGAGCAATCTGAGGGTGAATTAAAGACATCAAATGAGGTACATACACCTTTTGTTATCTACACAGACTTACCCATAGTGTTTTACTCATCTGCCACTTTATATGCCTTAATACTGAAAGGTTTCCACAACTTTGTGGCTGTCTAGCAAAAATTATGCAGCAGGTCACGGTGAATTTCTACAGAGGTACAGAGGACCTACAGAGGTCATGGTGAGTTTCTCAGTCATGAACTCCTCAACTTGATTGTTTGGGTTTTATTCACAAAAACTTCAGCACAAAGGAGATCCATATGACTACTCCTCACTTTGCACAGCTGTTTTCCAGAAATAATACAGCACTGCCTTCAGATGCAGAAGCAGCACACTGGATGTTCCCTCCTCCTGCCCAGGTGCACACAGACTCACACTCCCTAAGAGCACATGGCTCACCAGAGGAACTTACCAACTGAAGTTGGCATTTCTCCCCACTGCAGAACCACATCCTTGGTTATCCTTCCATATGTGTTGACATAAACTCCTTCATCCTCGTAGCAGACCAGCAGCTCCATCCCATCCGTGTTTGGGAGGATGATGATTGCATGAGGTTGGATACTGCTCTGGATCTACAGAGACAGAAGGGGAAGTGTTTAATGCTGCAGAGCCTGTGCTGGAAGAAAGGGACGGGGTATTTTTGGTTTTGGCTGACACATCAGGGATTCACAGAACCATAGGATGGCTTGGGATGGAAGGGACCCTAAAGATCATCGAGTCCCAAATTCACTCACTTCACAAGTGCTGCATCTGCTGCCCTCAAGCTAGACACCACAGTGACCAGAACCTGTAAACCCTTGGGGCAGAAATCCTCTTATCTTAAGGCAGACATCTAAACTGAGGAAATATTAATTTCTCTGTAGGGATCCCCATGTCTTTCCATGTGCAGAAAGGGAGCCTGGGGCAAGCAGAGCAGATGCAGACCTCAAATCTCTGCAATGTGTTGAACAGTGCCTGGGGTGGCCCATCTGACACCTCTGTGTACAGTGAACAACAGGAAACCTTGGTAGCTAAGGTCACCTGGACTTTGCCAACCCTTTCTTGGGTTGGCAAGAAACCAACCCTTGGGCTGCTGTGTCATTTGTGCTGCTGGACATCTGCAGGGTACTTGGGCATTTAGCTGCCACCCCTGAAACAGTCACACTGGTCCTCACCAGATCTGAGTGGGCAACTCCAAACCACAGAGACACACTGACTGTGAGACACACGAGGTGAGGATTGACTGTGAGACACAAACTCCACAGCACATGTGGCTGTATCTGCTCAAACCCCTGAACCCAACATACCACTGCAAACAAAAATCTGGCAGTGATCCCCAGGGACAGCCTGACACACTGGTCATTTGGGGAAAGGAAGGGGTTGGAGGAGGGGGGGTGACCCACCAGAAAGAAAGAGAAAAACCCAGACACAACAGCAGCTCTTACATGTGTTGGTAGATAAATATCATAGACCGATCCTGAATCCACATCCACAGCATGGAAGCCAGCGCAGGAGCCATAGATCACTTTTAGTCTCTGACCCTCTTCTACGGTTAGATCCACCAGCAATGGCTTATGTACCAATTCTCCAAATGACTGTGGGACAACCATCGGTGAGATTTACTTTACTGCTTAGAACAACGATGGGGTTTATAAAAACATGCTCACATGCACGCATTGTGGACTTATTCCTCCACATCCCTCTGGTCCCTGGACACCAGACCCATTAGGCTGACACGTCTCTCAGGGACAGATTACTCTGCAAACTGCTGCATTTCAATCACCTAAGCTATTTTCTATAGGGTTTACTTGGTCCATTTGTTTTTTTGTTAAGAATTGTTCTCCCCAAAGTTCAGGGCAATTTGGCACTCCTGTAGTACTTTGATCTGCACAACCCACAGTAACTGTCTGTAAACCAGCCTGCAATTATACCAAGCCAGCTAATTTCATTCTAGCAATATTCAAAAACAGTCCCATAGCATTGCTGAATATCACTTCATTGCTTGCTCTGCTCAGACAAAGAAGCTTAGACTCAGTCCACTTCTCTCTGTCCCATATTTTATTAATAGAGAGAGCAAACAAAAACTTGTGATGTTGCGTCATTATTAGTTTATGCTCAGTTACAATTTAGACCTTTCAATGTATTGACTCTTATAATTAAAAAAAAACCCTCCTAAATTAAAATATAACAGAAAGTTTGTGGAGATTTATCAAAGAACTTGGAATATGACCATGACAGAATGTCAGAACATTTTTGTAAAAGGGATAACTGCAAGTGGTTATGAGAAAATCCCACCTTATGGCTGAAATATACTGTTACCTTAAAGGCCATAAATTTATGGTATGGCTTTGGTGCCCATGCATAGACTTCCACAGAACTCTTCAACGCAATTACCAAGAACTTGATTCTTTCATATTTTACTGAAATTAAAGAAAACAAAAAAGAATTAAGCATAATGCCAAAGTCATTCCAGTTACATCAAGAAAGCAGACAAGTTAGGTAAGCATGAAGAAATACCGTCATTTTCAGAGTTTAGTAGCATTGCATTTTAGCATTGGTACTTCTGTGTAGTTAAGCTCTTTGATACATTTATGCTACAGAAGTCATTACTCTTACTAGCAAGTGACCATGTTACCATCTTTAGAATTAACTAGTCACTACCTATTTCCACTTATGTTTTTCCATACTGGACAGTGCTTAGTCATCAAGACAAGAAAAGCTGTTTTCAGGAACATTCCAATAAAAGAAGGCCATGACTGTGGAAGAGTCCATTATTGGCAGTTCCAGTCACAACAATGCGAGTTTGAGCTGATGGGAAAATTACCCAGAGGAAAGAAGGAAGAAATGAAAATTGCAACATAACTCAATTTCAAGAGCAAAAGACAAGCTTAACAGTGGAGCACTTTCCTTTGTCCCTAAATTCTGAGATAACTCATTTGAGAAAAAGAAAACAAAAATCACATAATTTATCAGAAATAAAGTGTCATTATACTAGTGATCCATGCCACTACTTGCTCTTTGAACTCTGCAGGAAAGCAAGACTGAGCTGTAAGTGTTAAGGGACTTGACACTTCTTCAACAGACAAAAAACGTCTCTCAATCTCCACAGCTGTACTGACTAAAAACAGAGCTTTTGTTCGGTCTTGTCTAGCTTACAAGACTTCCTGGAATTTTTTCACGGGGAAGAGGGGGGTGTTGAACAAAACCACCTCATCTGTGAAAGGGGACATTTGATAATTCTTATTATTTGCTCTGGGTGCTATCTGGGAATTCACCCAAATCTTAAGTTTCAAAAGAGCAATTTCTCATTTAGAGGAGCCAAAAGTTGCCTGAAGCAACTGAGATCCATAAATACCACTTCAGCCTGACATCGGAGACCCCTGTTGCATCAAAGAGACAAGGAAGTGATCAGTGCCAGCTGCCTCGGTGACAGCGTCCAGACCGCAAGCCCAGCTACTGGCAGAGCTCTCCTCCTTGGGAACTGAAGCGCAGCTGTCAGAGGCCTCGCACTACCTGAAAAAATCCACTGTATTTCTGTGGTTCAGAGGGAAGTTCAGTGCCAGGCTGCAGCCCAGGCTAACAAACCCCTCTTCATCAGGAAGAGAATGCTCTTTGTTTCAGACGCTTCCCTGCTGGAAAGCCTCCTTTCAATAGCTGCTGATGTATTGTTAGCAGGCCACTTCATTATGCTGCTGACACCCTGGGGTATGATACCAGAGGAGTGCATTATTAATTGTTTTCGGGGTCAGGCTCCTGGCTCAGCAGTCACTTACTGCCATTGTTATTGATTACGCCCCATTAGCAGGTTTTTCCAAGAGCACACGCATGACAGGAGGAGACTGAGAACAGTTTGATTGCTGCTGCTCCAGACTGACTGACACAGCTGGAAAGGAACTGAGCTGGCTCCTGGGAAAAATCAAATCAGAGGCAACAGCCAGTGCCCATTAGGATGCACCGTGAAACTGAAGCAGCAGAAAGAGCTTTTGGTTCATATTCCCACCTGCAGGGCAGCAGGCTCACTGAATATACTCCACTGGCTGTGAATGCCAAATGTCCTTGCACCAGCTTTGGTGGAAGTTTCTACACCCAAATCCATTTAAATTACTTAAAACCACTCAAAAGGCACCTGCCTGGTGAAAACACTTTCGATTCTGTAACTGTAGTGCAGCAGATATGAGACGGCATTAGGGAATTTCATGAGCTAAGAGGAATCAGTTAATCACCCTGAAGTTACAGACATGCTTCTGTGCCCAGATTCTTCCCCAAAGATCATCTGCTACCTGGGCTTTCTTTCTCTTCCCACTTTTTTTTTTATCCCAGTCTCTAAAATCTACATAAAAGAGAGACTTTTTCAATCTATTCCAGCACATAAATTCATCATGGTAAAAAATACGGGAAACTTGCTAGTAAAGGAAACAGTTGCTGGGGATGAGAATCCCTCTATTACCTAAAGAGGGGGTGAAATGTTACCAGATCAGCACCCTTCTGGAAGCTGTATCCATTATAGGAAGGAGAGAGATGGGATTTGCACACTCTCCAGTTCCCAACCCATCATCCCACCACAAAACCCCCTCTCATCTTCAATTTAACCCTGTAACTTGCCATTTTGGTGCTTTGCCAGCAAGTTCACCCTGAGAAACAGATAAGACAGCTAGAAATAGAACCAACCAAACCATAAACCCAATAGCTACATGCACTGCAGTTCCCTTTCTCAGCCATCCTTTATCCCAACTATTTGGTTACTGCATTTGCTACTCACCAACTTTATAGTGCACACAGCCTTCCAAGTCGCCCACCGTTGTCCAGCCCTGTTTCTTTTCTACCTCAGGATCATTGTGAAGGATTTTATTTCTTAACCACGACAAATAGTAAACTCGCAACTTGTTCTTCTTACCTGAACACAAAATGAAAAAAAAAAAAAAAAAGGTTTATCTCCACAGGAAGATACTTGCAAAAAGCCCTACCCAGACAAACAGAAAGCTCTGCAAAACAAACCAACAATGAAGGAGAAAATGCTGCAACCACAGAAATCTCCCTCAGTTTTTCATCTACAAAAGCTTCACTCCAGACTCCACCCAGACATGCGCTTTCCCGTTAATCAATGACAGATACACATGGTAATACCACACAAACATAAATGACAAACTCAAGGGAACAACTCTTCAGCTATCTGGTTCTTAGGACCAAGACAACTTCCACTAGAACAGGGAACTCCCACAACAAAAGCACCAAAGAGTCATGCATGAGATTAAATTATATATATATAACTGAGTCAGAATGGCTCTTTTAGACACAAAACTGTAGGAGAGCAGCAGGATGGAATGTGAGACCTGAAACTTCATCTGCTTGCTAAAAGCTGATGCCTGCTTTGTCAGCAGCCCTTCCCTTGAGCTGCAAGGGTGTAATACCAGGCTGCACACAGAAACTGAGAGGTGTTTCTTCTCCACAGGTGAAAGAAGTTACCTGCCCAGGCTGCCCTATCTTCACCTGACACCGCATCTGCCACGTCATTGAAATACAGCTCAGACTTTTAACTCTCAATACAAGAAGGCTTCTTAGAATGCAAAGCAAGGTTCATGATAAACTTTACCACTGATTCTTTAACAATTAATGGCCTACAAAGCATTTGTTGAGCTAGTGAGAAGATGGCCCTAAATGCACATAGTCAAAGCTTGCATCCTCCTTTCTCCAGCTGCTTTGCTGCTTGGAACCATTACAGTTCCACAGATTAAGCTGCAGCTGAGGAAGGGAGATCATCCCTGCTTTGACCAGCAGCCATTTAACAAGGCTCCATGAGGTCTCTTGGAAAGGAAGGGCAACAGGAGACGCCCTCAGGGACCCTACTTGTCAGCAGAGTAGCTCCATGCTCTGCTGCACCAGCCACAATGAGGAGCCATGCGTCTTTCTCAGCCATTGGAGGTGAGAGGGAGACAGGTGACCTGTCCTGCAGTCACTGCTGGGCTGGCCAAGCAACACCCTACTGGTCTGTGCTGCCAAAAGCCACCACCTATCAAGATGCCACACCTGGCAGCCTGCCAGCCAGATCCAGCTATAGAGTTCAGCTAAATGTCTTTAATTTGTCATTTGAATTTTCACAGAATACCTATAGACAGATTAGTTCACAGGTGGCTGCTCGGGGAATACTGGCTGCAGCAGGACAAGAGGCCTGAGTACTGAGACCATCCTGCTGTGCACAGCCAGCTCCACACTGCGGGGCTGGAACAAACCCCCTACCCTGACAGTAAGGGATCCCCTAACAGAGCCAGGCTTGTGAGGAAAAGCATCAGCAGGGGCTGGGGCAGCAATATGAGGAAGCACAGCTTGCAAACAGGCTTCTCCATGGACTCCAGCACCACAAACCATTGCATTAAAAAGAAACACAGTCCAAAAGATATTTTTACGATTACTTGGATAGGAAAGGACAGGAGGAAAAGAGGAGGCAATTTCAAAGTAAAAAATCTGTTGACTAAGCTTAAAGTGGAATTGGAGAAGTAATTGTAAATACTGGATCTGCTACTCAATTTTACAAGCCCTTCTGTTCTGATGCCATGCAATGAAATGTGAAGTAACACTGCACTATCTTTTGTTTATCTCCATTACAAATGGGACTATAAATTTGGCAGTAAATGAGTATCCTGATTTACCTCCAGACTTAATATTTAGAAAGCTATGTTTCATAAAGGGGTCAAGCCCTACCACTCCTGTAGCTTTCTCAAGATCTGGAGGACTGATGCAGGAAACAGTATTTGCAGAAGTCCCACATGTAACCAAGAAAAGGTCCTTCCATGAAAATAATGCATATGATAGCCACAAGGGCTCTTCTAAAAACACTGGAAAATAGGAAACATAGTTCAGATCAGAAGCCACTGCAGTTCTGGGCAAGAAAGAGCTCAGAGGGCTCGGGGTCTCCACAGTGTACTAAATGCTTTCAAAACCATGCTGAGTCCCTACCCACAAGGAGACAAATTCTGCCTCAGATATTTCCATGGCAGTAGGTTCCCCAGTAGCTTAGTAAAACTTTAGGACTCAGAACAAACAGTACACATGGGAATTTCCCAGTATGCAGCTACTTTTTTCCTTTTGATTCACATGATATGCACCAGGGTATTTCTCTCCAACCAGAAACATTTTTCAAAACAACTGAAAAATATCTCAAGTGTGTTCCCATTGTGTTCTGGTGTCTAGACCACAAGGAAAAGTCACAAGACAGGAAATTCCTCTGCCTTTCTGCAGCCTGACATGAAAAGAGCAGAACCGGTTAGTTATATAAACATGGCTATGCATTTATTTCAACAAGTTATTCTGCTCTTAATGTTCACATTTGGAGTGGGGGAGATTACATCCTTCTCCTTGTAGAGCTCTACCAGTCAGTTTAAACAGCCTTCAAAATTCTGGTATTTTTTATTTTTTGCAGGGTTCCAATCTTTATGATCATGAAATAAGAAATAAAACTCTGCTCCAGCCATCAAATGAACTAATCAGACAGTGAATTCTGTGAGAACACCCAGCTTGGGTTCTCCCACATAGTTTCAAATGCAAAGTCCTTTTTCCTATACTGAGTTTTTGTTTTTATTGTCACTGTGGTTTTTAATTATTAAGGAGGCAGATTCCAACCAGTTCTTCCACTCTGTCATCCTTTCCTACCTTCCTGGTGCTACCATCAGCCAGCTGGGCTGGCAAAACCCCCAGGGAGCCACAACTGGAGCATGTTCTGCATGCACGTTGCTGCTCTCTCCTCCAGCATTTTTCTGACTCTGCACTGTATCACCTGAGCAGATGAAACTGTTTTTTGCCTCTTAACAGCATGAACTGAAGCACCAATCAACTACTCTTGCCTTACCTGAGAGGCTCTCTTGTAGCATTTCTAGCAGGCTCAGTATCTCAGTATCAAAAGCTTTGTTGTCAGAAAGTTCTGTATTTCAAATATAAATTAGGCCAAGAACTGATTTCATGTTTTCAGACTCTGTTGAGTCTATTAAAAGCAAGTTTAGGTGACAATCCCCTCAAAACCCTAAGACACTGCAACTTCTTCGCACAATGTGGTGACGCCTTTCAAACCCTACCACCATCAGCACATCACTTCCCAAAAAACCCAGGGGAACAAACGGCTGAGTGCACCACAGTGAGCTGAACAATGCTACCAGCAAAGCTGTAGCAGTGCTGGGACACAGCTCAGAGACAGTTCCATCATTTATCTGCAAAATCATTTTCAGAAACGTACCCTCAACTCCAGCATTCCAATTTTGCCTGGAGAGGTGAAGCAACACATCACAAATAAAAAGATACTTAGGGAAGTCCAGCATGAGGGTAAAGAACTGAGATGTGCAGCACAGAAGACAAAAGCAGGATATAGGAGAAGTTTGGGCATAACAGCATTATGGTTTCACTGAGTATAGTCCCCCAGCCCTGCCTTTCACTGGGCAAGGATGCCTCTTCTGCCTCATACTCCAGTAACCTCCCATAAAACACAGGAGATGGCACAGACACAAAGGCACAGAACAACCAAGGATCAGCTGATTTCTTAAGGGTTAATGTAGCGTGTCTCCACAGAGGAAGCAATAGTTTTGAAGGAAACAAAGAAAACGGATGTGTCAGGGTACTCCAATGGTGACTGATGCAAAAATAAATAAACTTAAAACAATTATACACAAGACTGAATCACAGACACTTGTGATTTGTGTAGGATATGTTTCAAACCAACAGATTTTACACAAGTTGGATTATACAATATCTTTGTTGACAAGGTCTGCTATAAAATAAACTCTATCAAATAGTGCCTTTCAAACAGCTTATATTTTAACATACTGCATTAGACATCAAAAGGACACACAGCAGGTTGTGTATTTTTAAACGCTGCTTGATTCATCTTTTTCTTTTTATAGATTTCACAGCATAGCTGTATCTGAGCATGTAGCAAGTGACAAGCCAATAAAATTCAGTTGTTCCAGACAGAAACAAATCCCAAGTTGATGACAGCAGCATGGGCATGGCTCTTCGGATCTGTGGTAACACAACATCGCCAATGCACTAAATTCCACTAAATTGTCTAATGTGTGTCCTTTTGAACAAGAGTTGGGAGAGCCAGAGAGCTCCTCCAGCATGCTTAGAGAGGTTCCAGAGCCTCAAAAAAATTTAGGTGGGTCTGAACAACGACAGCAAATACTGTAAGAAACCTCATGTACCATCCCTCCCTGTCACACACACACAGCAGAGCAAAGGCTCATCTCCCAAACCAAACAAAACAAAAGGTAGCTTGATGACCAACACCTGTGAAGACCAACAATGCACCATATCAGATTGTTCAACAGCAGGTTAAACTTATGCCATAACTTTCTGGAGCCAAAGAGTCTGGAACCTCAAGCTTCATAAAACACATTTTTCATCAGCACACACAAAACAAATACAAGCATCACCACCACCCTTGATCTCCCATTGCTTTGCCATTCCCAAGTTGCACCCAGTGAGAGACCAGGCACCAATCTGTCTTCTCACTCTGGTTATTTCCATACCATGTACACACTGTACTACTCACTCTCACACTTTTACTGCACATCACTCTTACTTCCCTATTTTGCAAGAGCTTTCCTTATCTACAGATTTTAACACACAAGAAAAACGTCCTTAAACCCAAGGAGCATGTAGTGTTTTAGTTAGAAAGAAGCCAGGTAGAAAGCAATCATGACAGAGGGAAAGAATGCTATTTTCCCAAATTTCACAAAACATTAACTTCCAGCTCTCAAATACTGAACAAGGAAACAGAGTCAGACATTTCCCACAAACTCATGCAGCATTTTTAAAGGTCATCCCACAGAAGGAAGGACAGGGAGCAAGGAGGCATGGGTGTTGTGTGGAAAACTTGCAGAAATAAACTGTAGACTCAGAGATGAAATGATGGGAAACCCACTGACTTCAGTCAGGACTTCCCCCTCAAAGCACAGGCTGCCAAGAAAATCTTTCTGCCATACCATGCCACATGGAGGTAAAATACGACATTCAACAGTCAACCTTACCAGAAATTGTCACCAAGACATTCAGCCCTTCAAGTACATCCATTTGCTGGAATCGTCTTCGATTGATGAGTGGATAAACCTTTCCCTGCCCACTTCTGTCTAGCAGCATCAGACCACTTTCAGTGCCCACCAACAAGTTCACTCCTAGAAAAAAACAAAACCAGAGATTCAAGTTAGTAAGCACTTTTTCTCACATATTCTGAGGAACTGTCTCATTTCAAGCAGGTCCAACCACTGCTGCTTGAGTCTCCATTGCCTGTAGCCTGAAAGATCTCCTGATGTAGATAGAGGCTTTCCACATTACCTGCCCACAGTGACTACTGACACCAAACAGTGTTCAAGAGACTGGCAGACCACAGAGAGCTTTCTAGAGCACCAGATCCCCGCCAAAAAAGGGGCATGCTAATGTTGGAAGGAGGGATGAGGCACAAAGTGGTATGCAAGCCTAGGCATTCCAATGATGTGTTAGCTGTTGTTAGGGGGGTGGTAGCAGGATGTTCTTGACAAGGACATGGCAATAAAAACACTTCCCACTGGGAGAAACAGGTTGTGTTGCAGCCCTTCCACAAAAGGGTAAGCACCGGGTTTGTTCCCAGCTTCACAACAATCTTTTCCATCTGAATGTTAAAACTAGAGGAACTACAGTAATCTTGTGTTTCCACAGGCTTCTCCTAAAGATCAAGCAAATATAGATGAGAAAAGTCAGTAGGCCAGTTTCTTTACACTAAGTTCCAAAGGTCCACTGGAACACTCCAAGAGTCCATAAAACCTTACTATTTAGAATCAATTACATTTTTTTATGTAATAGATATATATGGGACTAAGTTTTAAATATATATTAATATATTATCACTCTTAAATTTCATAACTATTTCTTCACAATAGTGTTTAAGTCCAGAAGTTCACAAATTTTGCAGAGACAGTTCAAGTACAGTAGAGGAAATGGAAATCACATCAATGTATGACTCACTTTATTAGACTTCCATGTGGCAATCCCAATATAAAACTTGCCATGCTTTAGCACAATATAATAATGAAGTAAGAAAAGCAAAACTCACGCAAGATGGTCATAGTTACACTGCTGAATGGTCTTAATCCCTAGTCAGACAATTAACCCCCACATACAACTATACTGGTGCCAATAGGCCATCTGGGCTGATCCCATCATGAACCTTTTCTGACAGAGTAGGTGGGCCCAGGGCCCAGGTGGGTGTTTGTCTCAGTGCAGCCTGCACCCACAGCAGTGATGTGCCTTCTCAGAATGCTCTGAAAAAGAGCATTATTGCTCACCTAAACACCCCCCTGGATACCAGGCATGGGAGAGGCTTGCAAAAAGGAGGGCACATTAAGCCTGACCCAGGGGGCACAAGGTGTCTCTGAAAGAGGAGAGGGTGTTAGAGGAAAGCAGTAATGATGGGGAGAGGACTGAGCTGCTGGTGCTGGCTCTTAAAAGCCTCTGCGTGGATGAGAAAAACAGATGTAGCCCATAGTGAGTTCAGAAACCATCATGCATCTCTCTGTTATCCTCTCTCTACCCTCTTCAGTAAGAAAACTTCAGACGTCCCAGCAGTCCCAAGGCATTTTTGCTTAGATTTGCTGTTCTAATACTTCTCCTGGGAGGTCCATCACCCTCCAGGCTCTCCTTCAGCTGCTGACACTTCCTTCATCCCTGTGCTGCCCACCTCTCACTCTGCATCTCCCAACTGGTTTGCACTCACTGGATCCCAAGCCACAGCCCCCATGGGCAATGGCCACTTCACCCAAGAGCATTTCACACTGCCTGTCCCTCTTACTGGGACAATCCTCAGATTGGGAAGTGGCAGAAGGAAGTAGGGAGAGTGAGCCACACACAAGTCAGTGCTTAGCACAGGCTGAAGCAGTGCCAGCCAAGGAAGTGCCTAGCAGCTGGTCTCCTTCCTGCAGCTCCAGTACCCACTGACCAAAGCTGTAAGCTTCAAGATGCATTTCCGCACCTTTTCCAGGGTGGGCACAATTCAAAGCAAGCCACATGCAAACTGCTCCCTCAGGGTCCCTTCCCCTCCTTGTCCTCCATCAGGACTCCACTGCTCCTGCCTCCATCCTCACCTCTCCTGCCTCTGCCTTTCTGGTGCAGCTGTTCCTGCTTTGAGCTCTCATGCACACCTGTGCCCAACCCCTTCCACTCAGCTATGTGCACTTTACATGAAACTAATGAGGCATTACACTGGTGGCAAGCAGGGTTTGTATTTCACAGTGCAGACACCCTCCTCAATCACAGACAGCAGAGCTCTTCTCTGCCACCCTACAATTAAGCAGCTCTGTTTTTTTCAAACAAATGGAAATGCTTCCTGAAAAAGTACAGGCTGTCTGTGGAGGCTGGGTGTAAGAATCTCTGTTACTGCATCCATGTAATTAACATTGACTTTCACCACTCAGAGCCAGAAGAAACAGCATCAGAGACTTAATGCAATTAGCAGCTTGCCAGATACTACTGGCATTACCACTGGTAAAAGCAAAGCAAAGCAAGTCCCTCTCTTTTTGAATAGAAAGCATCACCATGAAATGGCTTTTCTTAAGGCTGAAAGAAGTTAAACATTATCAAGAAGTAAGCATGTGTACCAACTTGTATCACCATCAGTTTGGCCCTAAATGTTCAATGAAGGGCTGAGTTACAGCTGTAAAACACCCCTAGGATTTTACACCTATTCTTTAAACCACCCTAACAGACAGATATATAGATCAAAGAAATATAAAACCATTAACACGAATTGCTACTGGCAAAACAAGGCAGATCAGAGAAATTATGAGTCATCTTTACTGACACCATATGATTTCCCTCTGCCTTTGGCCTCTCACAGCCTGAAAGTTTACATTTGCACAAGTCTTAACTTTATCAGAGAATGTTACACAGGAATTCAAGCAGAAATAGTGTTGAGGCAAAAATTCTTACCAGTAAATTCTGGAAATAAAGAAAACAGCAGATAGGAAGACAAGGTGTTGGGAGAGCTATTTCATTGACACAGCTCTACAGGAAAGAAGACTGGGGCAAAAGTGCTGTTCTGAGAAACAGGAATGCTGGACATAACCCCAAAAGAGAGCTAAAGCCTTGGAAAGAGCTATAAAAAAAGTAAAAAGGGGAGGGGACTGTGTTACCTTTACAATAATCATATACCTTAGGGCAATGGCCAATTCTCCTCTTCCTAAGTTTTTTTTTAATGACCTGCATGTGCATTTATAATCTGCCACGTTTAGGGATACTAGATAAGTATGTATGTAACATACACAAGCATCAACTATTAACATTTAGATAATGAAAAAACTAATTCACAGATTCTGGCCAGGAAACCAACAACACAAAAAAGCCTTCACTAGGGGTTACAGCAGAGATTCTGCACTGTAGCAGGCAACAGGCACTGCTCAAAGCCTGATGAAGTGTGGGATCCTGACTGTCTGACACCAACACAAATTATCCCTAGTGACAAGAAGACCAGACAGACTTGGTCAGGTGACATCTCATACCCAGCTTCTCCCTGCAGTAATCGCTCTTAACAAAGCTGTCTCAGAATGGGAAATGTTCCTCTATCCTTTTCTATCTGACTTTGACTGAGGCAACAAGTCATCTTACACAACGCACCTTAATCAAGCCTTGCAACAATACATTTGCAAGAGCCTCAAGAAGATGATCATTTTTCAAAAGAATACCCTGTGTGCAGCAGGTGTACGGTGCAAGGATTACTACAAGCTCCCAAAAGCTGCAAGAGATGCACTAGCAGGGTTTGGAAAGGGCCGAAAAGGACATCCTGATGAGCTGCATGAAGCCTCTCCCAGCTATCCTGTGACAGGAAAAGAGGACACAGCCTCAAGCTATGACAGGACAAGCTCAGGTTGGATACCAGGAAGAACTTTTTCACTGAAAGTATGGTTAAGCATTGGAACAGGCTGCCCACAGAGGTGATAAGAGCCATCATCTCTGCAAGAGTTCAAGATATGACTGGATGGGGCACATAGTGCCACGATCTAGCTGATCCAGTGGTAAGTCAAAGGCTGGACTTGATGATCCCAGAGGTCTTTTCCAACCTTAATAATTCTGTGATTCTCAGTCTAAACTGCGCCATCAGAAGCATGTATGTACCAGTGGGAAATCATAACAAAGCAGAAGCCACATACTGTAAAAAACACAATAATAATCAGGTCTTGCAACAAAAAAGATGTAAACAAGCACTGAATAAATGCAGAGAAACAGCTACAGTTTTGGAGATACATTATCAAAGGCTGAAAGCTCCTACTGGCACACGACACTTCAGGAATGGCAAGGGAAGAACAGGTTTGCATTACCCCATAAGGCCGCACACAGGATTTCGGAATTGAATCTCTTCTTGTATTTGCGAATCTCTGGTGTGTCGCTCTGTGGCCGTGTGTTTGTGGGGTTCACATTGACAACT
>NW_005054315.1:7438100-7452351 GCF_000277835.1 Geospiza fortis
CTTCACTAGAAAATCCTACTGAAAGAAAAAAAAAAGTAACATGCATGTAATACCCTTCAAGTGCTAGATTCTGGACATATATTTTTTACATCATACAAATCAAATCAGTAACTGAGAACACTGAGAGAGTCCTAATTTTTGTAAGAAATGTAAATGGAAAAAGAAAGTAAATTATGTAATCCATTGCAAAACAAATAAAAAGCATGACGGTAACATTCTTAAGTACTTTAAAGAGCCACTGAAGTCACTGAACCCTTTTTTAATTGTCGTCTTCAGCTACTTTACTTACCCACAGAAGTCACAGTTGTCCCACTAGATGGAGAAATCTGTAGTAATCTGGGGTCTATAAAAGGTGTAAAGGAGGAGGAAGATTTGTGTTTCTGGAGTGTGTTACTAGCGGACTGAGTCTGCAATGTAAATTTCAACTTTATTAATATTAGTGACAATAAAAAGCATGGATAACAAACACCAACATTTTGAAGTCGCTATGGAATTATGCTACAGAGCCTCCCCAAGGTTTTATACCTCCTTTATAGATACACAAAGCACTGCAGGCACCACACCTGAGCTAGATACATATGCACACTGCACATGTTACAGCAAAATGCAATTAGCTGAATTGTCATCCCTGAAACTCAGCTGCTAGCGAAGCTTTTTAGTACAGACCACTACAATCAGGCACAAAGCGAGGGAATGTCTCTCTTTTTGAAAATCTGCTTACATGTATGTATGCTATTTTATCTGCAAGCTGCCCACTACCTACAATTTTTGAATTTATGAAGCATCTCCTGAACTGAGGTAGTTAATTAAACTATGAAGTTTGATCTCTTAGCTTGTGCAACAAAATCAGGACCATCTGGGATCAAGCATTCACTGCTATGATGGACTATGTTTCAATGTTTGCTACTGTTCATTCTCCCTACTTTGTTTAGCCTGAGCCTCTTGCCAGAAAGCTGCAGCAGATTCTTCCACCTTTATTTGACAAAGCAACATATTAAACCTGTATCGAACAAAGGGGCTCATTAGTGTGGAAGGTGTAGCAAACAGTGACATGACACTATGAATATGTAGTGGATAAAATCACTGGTGCTTGTTGAGTTATGAGGTCTAAACATGAAAAAACATAAAGAAAGAAAGAAGACGAGTGAAACAATGAACTGTTAAAAGTGGAAATGGAACAACTTAAAAACCCTTGCCAGTTTAGTATTATAGTGACAACATATCATACTGAAGCAGAATGGGACAAGTGGAAAAAAAAAGTGTGTATATATAAAGAGTGTGCATGTGGTAAGTTATACTAAACAGTACTGGGTTTTTGCTCAGTTTTATGCAAACGTTGTTACAAGACACTTGGTCAGCATCAACTAACCTTCAACCTCTGATCTTCCTTAGCCTCTACAGAAAAAAATAGCAATGGGTCTTTGGAGCTTATCCTTGCCCTAAACAGCCCAACACCAAAAGGCTCCCTCATCACCAGGCACAGCAACAGCCCCCACTTCCCAAGCTGAGTTAACTGAACCCTGCTTACGTATTGCTTAGACCAAAGTAATGAGCAAGCATATCTCTGGATCAATCAACTAATTTTATAACCTACAAGAGTGTGCTTTTAGAAAGATCAAAGAACAATGAAGCACAGCTGGAAATTATGTATAAAGCTAAATGAATTTCCAGGAGGAAACTCTCCCTCCCACCCACCTATGCGGTTAAGAAGCATTTTTGATTATGTGGGAAGCATGTGCATTGCCATAAATCTACCCAGCTCACTGCAACCTCTCCTCATCCCAACACTTGCACACCTCCATGGCAGGCCTCTACCCTGAGAAGCAGCAGGTTCTTTTCACCAAGTTTCGCTTCCCCTGTAGCATGGCCTGCTTCAGAGGCTCTCCTTAAGCCAGGCTGGCCACCCAGCCAGGAGTGGAGCCACTGTCCAAGGCTCCTCGCTCACTGCTGGGGCTGGTAAGGGGCAATGAACAGCCCTTCGTTCATTTGTACATGTGTAACTCCTGTGCTGCAAGGGGTTAACACACATGTGAAGGACCAGGCTTTCCCACCTGCACTCGGTAAAGGAAGGCACCGTCCTGGGGTCAGCCCAGGACAGCAAGAGGGAGCTTCCCCCATGGTAAAGCCTTCTCCACCTGGACATAATCAGTGCTGGTGGATAACAGTCATTTTTACACAGCTGCTTCTCAGAGTACACACATACATGGAAAAAAATCCAAATATTTTCCCCCATTCATTATTCCAAAATAACAATACCTCAGGCTTTTACAACCCTCCCAGGCAACACCTGATTTGTTCACCCAGCCCATGGCAAGCTTTAGTGAGCAAAATCCCTCCACAGCCACTTCCTCTCCCACTGGGTGAGTTTCAACAAGCAGCTCCTCATATGTGTGGAGAAACTAGTCCAGCCTTTACTGACAAAGCCAAAATTAACTGCTAATTCTGAAGAGGCACATTGCTTGCAATTAGCCTGCTCCCGGAATAAAACAGAATTAAAAAGAGTATTGGCTTGAAAATGCAGCAGTCAAGTTTAGTTTAAAATGAACGCCATGCAATTAATGACTCACTAAAAGGAAGCAAAAATAGTAAACTGGCAAGTCTGGCGTGGGACTGCTCTAGAGTTAAGGGCTTCTTACACAGAACTGAAATGTGTTATTTGGGAGGTGGGAACAAAGGTGACAGAAAAAAAAAGCAGGGGAGATTGGCTGGAGTTCCTTTGCAAACTAGCTACTAGGCAATGCTGCTATAACCCTATGAAAGCAGCCAGCTGTGGTGTAAGACATACCTCATTAGTAGTTAGCTTGTCCTGGGGTGTCTGTGGGGACATGGTGGGTGTCGGCTGGCTGGAGGATGGGGAGGAGGAGGTGGAGGAAGTGGAGGAGGAATGGCTTTGCTGTAAGAGATCTGGCAAGAGGTGAATGCGACCGGCAAAGCCATTGCTCTCATGATGGCTGGCACGCTTTTTGTCAACTGTACTCTGTAGAAAAAACAGGCACACTTGTCTTGCTCAAGTGCTGCTTAAAAGTCTATATCCCTAACAACCTCTCTCCTTCTCTCTCTCACTTCCTACCTTTTCACTTTTTTTTTTTAATTTATTTTTTTTAAATAAGCTTATAATCCGTGCTTTGATGCCTACATGGAAAGGGAAAGTGGGCAGAGCTACTAGAATTCATGAAATTCCCACCAGCAGGCAAATGTTTGGTTCATGTGGTTGACTTGCACAGCCAGTTCCATAAATTAAGAGAACAGCAACTGCACTGCTAAGTCCAACACCACAACAGGGACAAGCACATTTTTGGGGGTGGGGTGAGGATTTTTTTCCCTATTGTTTTGTTTAAAACTAACTTAGACCCTATACAGAAAGCAGTTTGGACTTTCTGGAGAATCCCTTCAGCTAACTATTTAAAACAATAACCATGAAATCTTAATTTTCAAACAAGAGGACTCAATTAAGAAATTGACATTCAGTTGCGAAACTCAGAAATGTGATTACTGAGGAAACTCCTATAAGCTAGCACGCTCATTAACACACAAGCTCATTTAAAAACAGGGAACCATTATGTTTCAGAGGCACAAGAATGCAATATTTTCAGAATCAAAGGCAACAACACAGCACTCTACTCTGTCCACATTCTCTGCCTTACCACCTATTTTCCTTCTCCCCCACACCAACTGTTGTGTGAATTTGCATGTACATGTGTGTGTATGTTATCTGTGTGGTCTGTATGCCCTAAACTACAAGTTCAAAACAATTTTAAAAAACCTTGAGTGCTCCCACCCCAGCTCCCTCCCAGCCTCACTCCTGAAACACATATTTGGTTCTGTGCTAAAACTAAGTTTTTGCTCCAGGTTCTTGCTCCACACACCTGCAGCTTTTCTACCCTTCTCTCGCACAGACTGAGATATTCTGCATGGTGCTGCCATGAGTGTCACCGGAAAGCATGCAAAACAGAAGCAAGGGTGAAGGGCTACTCTCCTCTTTGCATGCATCAAACATCTTGCTGATCTGAAATTCTCTATAGCTGCGTCTTGATAATACAAACAACAAATATAATGTAGAAACAGCATGGGTGAATGAGCGAGTGGGTTAATGAGCACAGAAAGGGTCCAGCACTGCACAGGGAAGGAAAAGCAATACCTGTCGAACAATTAAGGTGCCCTCCTTAGAAGGAGTCAAGGCAGGTTCACTCTCCACATCATCATGGACAATCATGGTTTTTACTGACTCTGTTTCACCATTGCTCAAGTTCAACGTTGACCTATTTGTTAGACAAGAAATAACTGGAGTGAGATAACAGCACTAGTGCCATGGCTGTCACTGCCCTGCATCAAAGCATACTCAGAATTAATTTGTATTGTTGCCAGAGTGGAATATTTACACAAGCTGCCTAGAAAAGCCTCTCTATCAAAAAAAAGGGCAAGATATTGTTAAACAGTTTCTTGTTTGTAACAAATGAAGGGAGAAGAGGGAAAAGATATTGAGAAGATTATCCTTAGTGTTTGAATATATGAACATATGAGGCTGCTATGTCTTGCTCATGGATTGTAGCAAGCTGAAAGAACTAACATACAAGCCAAAATGCTAACGTCCTTTTCCTTCAATCCCCTGTAAGGCAAAACAGATGCAAAACACTGTTAGAGGGACTAACACTGCTCGGACATCATCTGGTCCAGAAGTAGATTCATCTGCTCCTTCTTGTTCCATATCATCATCTTCCTCATCTGTTGTCCCTGACTCCTCACTCGAGGATGAGTAATCTGTTACTTTATGTGGAGGTCGCACATCCTCTACTGCTCGCAGCTCCTTTGCCAGTGCAGTTAAATCCTGTTGGGAGAGGGAAGGAAAAAATGTCAAAACTGATGTTGCAAGCAAGAGAGAAGAGTTTGCAAGACAAACCCACAGGATTAGTGTCCAAGTTTGTTCACTTCCGTGTTTCCACTGCCCCAGCAGTACTGTTTCCTTTGACTTACTCAGTCCTAACAGCTACCAAAACTCAGTTTCTCTTAAATTCAAGCACCAGAAGCCAACCTAAGGGGGTCTTGCCATATCATAGAAAAATGTGCATACTCTGAACCCAACTATCCTGATTTATGACTAACTGCAGTATCATAAGAGATATGGCTACTGAAGAAAGTTGCAAGGAAAGATAGAAATATTGTGAAAACCCACTGAGTTTCCCAAGATATAACTGGATGCAGAGCTGTAATCAATTGTAATAGCAGCCAGATGTAGAAAATGTCAGAAATCTTTCACAGAAAGTAGGAAAAATGTAAGGTCTTACCACTTCTCCCTGCACCATTCAGCCCAGCATTGGCACATTCAGGTCAAATGCACGATCATTGGTCCAGCCCCAGGAAGGAAGCACAAGATTGAAAGAGAGAAAGGCACGGATTAGGAAGGAAGAAATCCAGAGAGCAGAAATCAATCCCAGAAGCAGTGCAAAATCTAATGTTTGCAGTACTGATGTGCACAGGCAATGGCACAGAACATGCTGCTAGACCCAGCTGATCAACATCAACTCCAGCTGATGTTCACCCCAATGGCAGTGAATGAAGCTCTCAGTGTACTTTTTGTGAATCTACCTGAAAGAGAAGGAGCACGGGGGAGGTGGATACAACTTACAGCAGGCTTGATAGGTCTGAAGACTTCCTTTTTCTCTTCAGGCTTTTTAGGTGCACTTTCATGGCGCTGTGATGGCGAACCCTCTGATTTGGATGATGCTGCACGTGCCAAGACCCCAAAAGAAACACAGAACAAAGCAGATTAAGCAGAGAGCTAAAATACATTTTCTTACTTCACTCTGGAGTGAGGAAGAGATGTGAGGTGACTATTAGGGGTGTCTGACTACAAGACCTAAGTTTTACTGGTTCACTACGACATTGTCCCTTAAGGACTATGCAAAAAACACCATAAGCTGTGATTTGTATAGGTGCAACTGACCTATGTCTGAAGCCAATGTAAATGGTCACAACAATTTTAAATCAAAGAGCCAAGTGTGGCCACAAGCTGGAAAACCTCCATCATCATCCAGCGCAGTCCAGCTGAGACCAATCCATGGCAGTCTGCATGCTGTCAACAACCACCAAGGCGACAGGCAACAAGTATCAAAACGTGCCCTTGCACACATGAGAAAGGGAGGGAGCTGTGAGGGTGTGGAGACCAAGCTGTTTGCACATAGGAAAGTGCAGCAGTGCCTGGATGTGAAGTCAAGAACAATGAAACAAACAGTTTGACAACGATTTCTGTGCCTGCTGCCTTTCCCAAGCAAGGACATATGGCCAAGAGGGTACAGGAAGCCGACCCAACCCTGACACTGCACGCTCAAAGGTAGTTCCCTGTGAGGCTTATCATCTGTAATTACTGAGTGCTTCACAGGTTCATAAAATTAGAAACACAATGTTACAGAGGGTAGGAGAAGGACAAACATCTCATCCTGAACCCCGCTCTGAGAGCCAGGATGGGAGCCAGGTTGTGAGCCAGAGTTGCTTGAGCCAGAAGAACTGCCACTGCCTGGCCTTGGTACAAGCTTCTCCACCCTTTCCCACAGCAGACGAGGCTCTATATTGCTGTATCAAGGGAGGAAAAAAACTCTGTCACACACACTTCAGTCCCAGATTCCCAGCTCTAAACTGAAATATCACTCTCTCTCTGTGTTTTGCTAATAACTCAACTGAAAGAACACTTTAATGCTGAGATCAGGGCATCAGTAATGCTTCACAACCCAGGCAGTAGCTCCCTTTGAAATAACTATTACCGTATTTATGATGGTCAAAAAAAAAGTTTAGGTGGGTAAAAGCTATTCTTTTTATTTAGAATTATCTACCTGTCTTTCTTATGTATATAACCTAAAGTGGACAATTCTCTCAGCCTGCATGCAGCAAGTTTAAAATTGGGTCAGAAGTGTCCTAGGCACTAAACACAAACCAAAAAGAACACCAGAATGCCCTCACCCCTATCCAGGGAGCTAATTCCATGGTGGCCTGCCCATGTTGCTCTATTGAGCTCCCTCCTCCCCCTTCCTGACCTTGGGTGCTCCGTGTCACAGCCCAGGGAGGCTTTTTCCCCCCCTTAAAATTTGGTTCTGGCTAAGAGGCCAGAAAATTTCTGAGCTCTCTTCACTTTAGATGTTACAAGCCCTCCTGCTGCCAGTAATCCCCATGGTAGGCCCAAGCTGACCTGTTGCACCAAAAGGCAAGATATTGATAAACAACCACATTTGTTCCAAAATTTGAAGAGTATTTGAAATTATTGCCAAAATTACAGGGTAGGCAACTCAAATGAGAAGAGGAAAGAAGAAATTTTGTCAGTATTTGTTGACACATGTGCCACATCAAGAGAAATCAATCATTACTGAAAAGGGATGCAACACCATCTTCCTTTCACATCCTACAGTCATTGCCAAAAGCTGTCTGGAAATGCCTGGCTTTCCATATGCCTTTCCTTCCAATTCAAGAAAAGCAAGGACACATAGGCTTACAAACCTCGTGGAATTCCTTTGACCTGCTTGGTTATTTTGCTGCCCAGTGCCCTGCAGTGGGGAATCACGGCGGGACAGGACTGGTGATCGGGACGTTGTTCTCACAGGTACCTTGGGAGAAAAAAGGTTCTGTTAAACCCATGAAGAGGACAGACAGGACAGGAAGATAAAACTTCTCCTGCCACAAAATATATTCTTAAGATCTTAACAACATGTTCTAAGTACAAGCTAGCATCAATGACCAAAAGCAGTAAACAAACACCCACAAAGCCAAAAGCCTTAGCTGTGACGCTGTTCAGAATTTGAATAGAACTCGACGTTTAGTTTTAACATTAAATAGCGTTTAATGGTTATCACACGAACACGTACACACCCCGCTACCCTCCCAACTACTGAGACATCTGAAAAGAATATGGCATTTTGACTGAAGCAGGGGAGGCACAAAGCAATTTGCTGAAACAGCATGAGAATCAGGAGAATAAGCTCAAGGGAACCAAACAAATGCCCAGGAATGGATCAGCAGAAGGCAAAGACTGGTGGGGGGGAGCAAGAATATACTCAGAAGAAGCAAATCCCAGTGGATGGGAGGGGGGATGGAAGGGGGAAGAGGAGGGAGAAATATATTGAATGTTTCCTTTTTGTTCAGATCCATCTCAATTTTAAATAAGTGTATGATTCATAGTTTGGGTTACAAATCAACGAAGAAGAATATTAACTCTGAGCAATAACCTCAGGGATATTTTGAATTCTCTCCTGAATATGGTAATTATTTGTTAACTTTGCATAATAAATTGTTTCTCTGAAATAGCTGCATTCTATAAATAATTACCAATTTTATATGAAGCTTCAATATTGTACTTCAGGTTGATTATCATTAACCCATTGACTGAATACCTACTTTAAGAACTGCCTTCCAAAATACTGTTACCAGTGCTGGCACAAGGGCACAGTCTTCCCAGTGCCCAGGGCATCACATCCTTAAGAAAACTGTAATTAATAATAAAAAAATAGCACACATCTGTCTTTCTACTCCTTACCCTTGGAGGCACCTCGTCACTGTCTGATCTAGCCCAAGCCTTTTGGGTGGGGTCGGGTACCTCCGACTTAGAGTCAGAACTCTGATTAAGCACTTCACTGCGTGAAGGTGGATATGGGTCCTGGGAACGAAGATGGTGATGAGCAAATTTGGGAGAAGGGTCACTGAAGGAATGGGATCGCGAGACAGGGGAAACATTGTTCTTGAGAGATGCCAGATGGGACCACTGTACCTTACAAGAAAACAAAACATAAAACATTCAATGCGCTCAGTATAACCGGCTTTCCAATTAACACAGAATAAAGGCAGGTGGGGCAGGCAGAGACAAATTGGTTATGGCATTAGGTAAGCGTGGGGTGGAATCGATGCACTTAAAAGCAAGGCAAGCGCCCAAGGAACGTAACAGACTGAAAATACAGCACATATGCAATTTCTGTGTGATGCACTCTCCACACACACGTACACTGGTGCCCAGAGGGAAAGGGGATCCAGTATCTGCACCATGAGCCTGAGTTCAAAGGCCACTCAAGACAGAAGTCACTTTCTGTTCCCTGGTCTTCAGTGGGCTTTGGCCAGGTCTCATGGTGGGCTGGGAAATTTGAAGTGGACATCCAATTGGAGCAATGTACAAAATTAAAGAATGCTGTAAATTGGGTAAACCAACAGACATTTACATTTCCTAACAAATTCAGGGACTGGATACAGCTTGAAACTTTTGGAGAAAGACCATAACACAAAGCCTTTATTCCTTTACAGTTATTGCAATATATATATAAAAAACCGTAATATATATTGTATATAGTATACATATGTACAATGCATATTATACTTACACCATATATGTACCGTATACTGTACATATATACATATTTATACACAAAGTACACACACACATTTACATGCACACATATTCAATTACACATGCTAGGAAGGCATAACAGTGACTAAGGAGTTAAAACTCCATTAGGATTTCCAGTGAAATCCATATTCCCTTCAGCCTACTTCCTCTTTGTTCATAAGCCTGTGTTTCAGAGTTAATTTCTGAAACTAAGGAGGAGGAAAAGTCACAACTAAGGAACATGCTGTTTTCACTCCTAATGATTAAGCAAAACTTTGCTTTCAATCCCAGTTTCAGTAGGCTGGCTGTATTTGTTTTTATGTTATTATTATTTCCTCAATTTTAATACACACAGCTGTTGAAGAGCCTGATTATACTTAATAAGAGTGAAAGACACAGACTTTAAAAGTAACTGGCACAGAGTATGAAGATACAAGTCCAATATTTTGAAATAGTCATAGAGGTTTGAATAAAAGCCAGGAAATAATGAGCAAGAGATGAAGTTCTGTCCTGATTTCTCCCACTCTTCCGTCTGTTCAAATTCTCCTGTTGTCCAAAAGAGTGGCAATACCTAGTCACAATCAAGGATGGTTTTAGCTTGCACTGTCATCAACAGACTTTATGAAAATTCTGCATGGAAACAGAGGAACTAAATGCAGAACTCTACAGTTTAATTTAGCATACCTAAACTGCTCAGAATTCATGGGCTATGTCTAACTTTTAGACAAAGGTTACTTTTTCAATTCGTGCCATAACTCCTATGAGATCAGGTGTCAAGATCTGTAGGCTCTTGATTAGAAAACAAAAAAAAACAATGGCTATCATGCAGCTTAGTGGTTTCAACCTCTTCTTGATTTTCCAGGGGTGGTACAGAGTTTTATTTAGCAACTGCAGGCCTACTGACAACAAACTTGCTTTTCTTAGACATGTTTTGCAAACTCTTTGAAACAGTGCTCACACTGCTAAAAACCACTTGTTTAGTTAGCTTTTTTCTGCAAGAATTTTAAAAACCAAGCAAGTGCACTTTTTTCCTGAGCATCCTTTTTAGTAGTAAAAACCTTACACAGAGCAAATTCTGAATTGCAAAATGCTCTGCAACTGCCACCAGCATTTAACCCACTGTGTCACTGCTGCACAGATAATTATGGGGTACAACAGTTCTAGTCTAGCTCTAACATGAAAAAACCCAAACCAAAGCAACACACCAAACCCACAAATCCATCAGTTTATCAATAAAATAAGCAAAAATAGACAAAGAGCATATCTACAGAATAAGCTGTTTTGTGTAATAGTACTACCCTTTACAAAAGGCTTTTTAAGTGCAAAGATCTGCAAATCTGAAGGAAACATGTTAGGACTTCTGCATTCCCTGCAGGCTCACCAGGATTTTCCTGGGCACTTACCTGGGGCTCCATTGGCCTCTGCAGGGCAGGCTGAGCAGGTTCTGAGTTTCCATTGGAAAAGGACTCTGATCTTGAAGGCACTGGTGGCTCCAACACTTTGCCCATCTGTTTAGACTGTGCTTCAGGGGAGCCCTGATTAGTTTTTCTAAATCTCTCCTCCACCTAAGCCAAAATAAATGGAGGTTAAGCCTTGAGTCAGTAAAACCAATTACAGTAGAAATACAAAGGGGAGTACCACCTTTTCTTTACTACAAAGAAAGCAAATACACTTGGGGTTTGGCAGGATTTTTCCCTACCACTTTTGCCAGCAAGTTCACTGAATGAACTACACCAAAGCTCCAAGCAGGCCAATATGGATAATCCATACTAGGAAGAGAGGAGATCCAGGAGGTAGCAAGATGTGAGATATGATGAAAGACCATTATGGGCCTTCTTTCTGCCTAGACTAATTATCCATCAGTACTTTCCTCACAGATAATAAAAAGGATATACCTAAACAGAAAAAACTTTACAATGTAAAAGTATTTCCCACTGCTATCCCTTACTTTAGTGGCCCACCTTATGCAAACAATGGTTTTGGATTATCTGCTTTCCTGTGCTTCTCTCTTCAGCAACAGAAGAAGAGACAGGAGATGTTTCTCTACCAGGTAATACTGGAGTCTCTTCAGTTTTAGGCACAAAAGTGTAGAACTTCTCATCCTCTCTCTTATCAAATACTCAGCACAAACTCAAAGGCTGTAGAGGACAGTCACATCAGTTTGTTTCCTGTTCTCAGGAAGGTGTAGAATTGCTTATGTTAACCTCAAGAGCCTGCTGAGGGGAAGACTAAATCAGAATGTGCTCAGTCCTCAGAAGACCATCAAGCAAGGTCCCCATGCAGAAACATCAGCTCTTTCAAGGCCACAACACTGACAACAAAGTGAGAGGTATGAAGGACAAGAGATGGAGGGAGGCTACAGGCAGAAAGGGAACAGCTTCTCATTTCCTAAGAAAGTCTGTTGCTAGAACCAAGTCAGCATGTGCCAAGTAAGCTGCCTCTGAGGAATGTTAAACTCCCAGTATTTTATCAAAGTACCAAAGATCAAACTGGAAGCTTGGGATGATTTAATTTGCTTTAGCCCTTGTGCCCAGAGCACAAAACCAGTATTGGGATGATTTCCTAATGCTCCCTAGGAGTGATGGTCTGGAGAGACTGGCTTCCAGAAGACAGGCAAGTTTCCAGACTCCTCGCCTCAGGTGGGCTCCTCTACAAACCCAACCTGCCCCTGCATTCCAAGATTTGAGGATAGTACCAGGGTGCCTATAGGGACAAGCAGACAAGCTTCTGTTAAGGTCTACACAAAAACACAATGTCTTGGGAAGAGTATAACAATAATGGAGGCAAGCATCTTCACCATGCAATCATTTTCACCACTGTGTTCAACTTCATAGAGGCATTCTTTAAAGTCTAAAAAACAGGCCAGACTCCTTGTTATGAATAGAGTAAGGAAAAGCCTCAAGTCTTTCTGTCTGAAGCAACAGGTTTTCACATCTCTAGCTGTAGATGATAGGAAGTTTATTCTACAAAGCACATGAACTGCATGAGCGACATGTCCTCAAACCAGACAAGTGGCAAGGAGATAGAGTGCATTCCTGGACAGAAACAGGTCCTATTCCAGTCATCTGACTGTCTGGACCTGGAAGTGATATTAAGTTCTAAGCTCCCTGCTGTTTCCCAAAGCCAATCTTAGAATTCCTTTTTCTTACATCCTCACTGCTACTGTAATGAGGAAACAAAACTAATCACCATTAAACTTTGCCAGTCAGGAAGGCCAGTCCACTTCACCTTACCATCCCAATGTCAGCATCTCTGTATGTGGACACTTTTTCTAGAGAGCAGTATGGCTGAGAGTATGAGGCACAGAACACTCATTCCAATTCACTGTTTTATGTAAAGCGTGATGTCAGAGTTAATGCCTGCTGCTGGATTAAATGGTGCCATTCCCACTGCCAGGTATCAACACGTTATGGCTGTACTTCTATCACACTTTTTAAAAAGACTATTACACAATGATCTCTGGGAAGATCTGACTACTAATCAATTTTTCTGTCTTTACTCTTTCGGGCTAGAGCAATCACAAAAGAAAGACTACAACAGGAAAAACAACTGAGTCAGTAGCTCTCCTAAAGGATGGAATACTTGAATCTTTTTCTCTCCTTTTCAGCTCTGAAAGGAAAATGAAGCAGACACAGTTCTGTATCCTCCAAATCCCAGCCAGCATTCAGGCTGGACAGAAGTGCCAGACTGGCGATGCTTTCACTGAGGTGGGCCAAGAGCATGCAACAAGGACAAGAGGGCTGGTTCCATGTCTGCACCATCACATACCAGACAAGTCTGAACTTCTTCCAAGTAAGAAAGACACATCAGATACTTCAACCATCAAGCAGAATGGATGAGAAAGGACAAACATAGTTTATTAAGAACCTGGACAACAGCATCTAGAATAAAATGAGTTTGCATCCACCAAGCCCAAACAATAGTACTTCAAAGACTAAGAGGCACTGCTGGATGAAGCTGAACCGAGAGCTATTTTATCATGTTTAGCAGGCCTAAATATATTTTCTGTTCTTGTTCCAAAATGTATTTACCTAGTTCCCACATGCAGCTGATGAATGCCATTAAGAGCTTTGACTAACATTGCCCAGTCTGGTGGTTTGTGGGCAGTATGGTGCTTAAGGGAAACAGAAGAATAAGATCACTGAAAGAAAGCCAAATATACATCAAAGAGGTGTTCACTTGCTCACCAATGTTACTCATGGACCACTGAAGACACACTGAAAGACACAGCACTTCAGATCACGTAAGTGCCTGAAGTCCAAGAAGGCAGCACCATAGTTTCAAAAGAGTGGGACATGATCTCAGCAGTGAATACTTAACATTTCAAAAATGAAACTAATGAAATTCAGGTTTGTGCTCGTGAGAAGGAAATTTTGAAAAGTGTAAGTCAAAACACCAAATGTGTACACATGTGCTGAGTATTAACATCCATCATAGGTTTGTGCTTTTCAACTGCCTCTCAATTTCAAATCACCAACATTTCCTAAGAAAACATGTCTGAAGAAGCACAGATACAACTTCCTGACATGATACTTCCAAAACCAAGCCCCCCTTATTCTGCAGCCTTCCAGACCTTCTTTCCAACTTTTACACCTCAAAAAGTCTGAACTCCAGTGACTGCAGCAGAAGTATTCAGAAATTGCCCTAGGGCTTGAAAACCAGTAACCAACAGTTAAAATATCCTGCTCCTTATGAGTGGTGCTTTGGTGTAGCAGAACTGCAGTCATGCTGATGGCAGCAGGCAGAGGAGCAGTTAGCAGACTCTTGTTCACTAGCAGGACTTACCTCACGTGCTCTTTCAGCAGGTTCATAGTGGGATTTTGGCTCAGGGGTATGATAGCTTTGTTTATTTCTTTCTTGCTGCTGCTGCTGTTGCTGCTGCTGCTGTTGCTGCTGCTG
>NW_005054315.1:7452420-7539681 GCF_000277835.1 Geospiza fortis
GCGACAGGAGGTAGGCTTGCTCCTGCTGCAGCTGCCGCTGGAGTCGCTCTGCCTGCCGGTGCTCCTCCATCTCTCGCCATCTGTATTCCTTTGAGAGAATGGGGGAGGAATTCAAGACATGACACTGACTGTATGGTGGACGTGTCCCTACCAATCCCATTAAAAATGCACCTTTCTGGTTGCTGTTTTGTTTGTTTGTTTTTTTGCTTGTTTGCTTTATTGTTAATGTGTAACCAAGAGCTAAGTTAGACCCATATGACTTGTGTCTTATGTTGGGAAAGTCATGAGTGTACTGCTAAGCTTGACATGATTGGAGAGTTATGACAAATCTGATTTTTATTAAAGGGAAAAAAAGAGTTGTTTATACTAAATCCAGTGTTAAGTTCATAAAACAATGATTTAGACCAACACTAGGCCATTGTATCCTGGGGTGGATTTACATATCATGTGTGCTTTTGATCTGCAACACAAGCACTCTAGTTCTTCACTGAATGCCAAGGTCTGTTCAGAAACTCGACCACCACACCAGAACTGTTCCACTTTAACATAAAGCCTCCTCTTATTGCCCAGAAAGCAGTGTGACCATACAGCACTTCTCATATGTGCCTGTCAGCCCACAACACTAGCATAAATGGCCTTTTAATCAAGCTCCTTTGTTGTCATACTGTCAGTGCAGCTGTGCCCGACTGAGGGAAGCCTAGGACTGGCTGGATAAATGGATCCTATAGCTACTGAACAAAACAGATACAGTGCTTTACCAGTAACATGGCCTGCTCCTGGAGCAGCTGCTGCTGTAGAATTTCCAAGTGCCGCTGCTCCTCTTCTAGCTGTCGCCTGATATACTCCTGTCACATAGAAATTACCCAGCAATAAATTTATTCAAAAGGAATGCATCAGAACCCCCTGGGTGGAACACCACACGCTACTTCCCCAGTTCAGCTTTAATGAGAGACTCACTTCAGGATGGATTAGTGCCTGCAGAACAATTTAGGAAACCCTGACTCCTGAGCATTACATTTTGGCCCTTCTGTTCTGAAATGTGCACTCCTGCAAATGTTGCCGGCACAGGCCAGTGCTCATTTATGTATTTTGGAAATGGTTTCAAGAAGCAGCAAAATGCACTTGTTTTGGTAAGTTAAAACACAGCAAGTCTGACTCAACACAGCCAATACAAAGTCACATGCAAGTTGTATTAAACATTAGTGTGTTGCACTGGTGCGATGAACTGTTAGCAACAGCTAGAGCCAGGCATAGTGTAGGCAGAACTGGAGCAAGCTCCCCCAAATGGGCTCTGCCAAGTGCAGCTGGGACCTGCCCTGCCAAGTCTCCCCTGCCGCCCTCACCAGAAGCCTCTCCTGAGCAAACACTGCCAGCCTTGCTGAATTATGCGATGGTTATGACACAAACAAACATCCACCAGGAAACAGAAATTAGACCAAACTCGCTTGCTCTTGCCATCTAGCCACCTCTTCACCTGCAGCCTCAACAGGTCAAGACATTTACCCTCGCTTCACCTACCCCCTAGAAGAACTCAAACTCTGAAGCACCAAACCCAAGCTGGTAACATCCTATCATGCAATTAATGGAAGTATGTATCATGTGCATGCGCACACACACAAGCACACGCACACATTTACAGTGTATGCATAAAGAAATTAATGGATCAGTGATACAGTGATGGGAGTTATAGGAGGTCTTGTGACAGACTGATGAGATACACCATACTGCTGTTACGCACATTGGCTGAGCCACAGTTTGAGTTAACAAAAATTCTAAGAGGGAACGTGTCTTTTCTTCTAAAAAAAAAAGAATAAAAATTCAGAGTGGTTCAGCTTGGCCACACCAATTAACCATTTGTCATTACTGGCACTGTGCGTAATTAGCATTTCAACAGTTTAAAAAGCAGCTGGGGGAATACCCAGTGTCTGCCCAAAAGCAAATTGCTATGCTGTAATTAAGAGATTTTCCATATATTTATTCCCATTGGTTAGTCTTCTCTCCTTTTGACTCAAGAATCTTTGAAACATACACAAACACAATAAAATTTCCCAGTAACACAATCATCAGTGATCTAAATACAGCGAATTTATGTAAGAAAAAATTAAGGTATGTCAGGCCAAACCCAGCATTCCTGAAGTTAATGGGAAATTTACAATCAATCGGCCTCTAGGACAGAAGTTTTGGCCCTTTATTTGCAATCAATATTTTGCAGTACATGCACAGTAAGTATTGCTCTGATTATCACCCTGATTGAAGTTATTAACGGATTTTAAAACATGCAGATTTCATGCATAAATATAGCAGCTGAAATTCACAGTTCAACAAGTTTCTCAGTTGTACTTTCAATGTATTAAGGGCACACTGGCATAACTTAAGATATACTTGTTGCCTGAATGGGCATACGTTACTGATTTTAAACAGAATAAGAGAGGGAAATTGCATATTGAAGTTTTAGGATGGAAAATCCTGTGCAGCTCAAAGATTCCATCTCAAATTCAGAGTATTCAAAGTTCATGCCAATGACCAATTCTGTGTGCCAGAAGTTGACATGCAACAGAGCTGCCCTTCCCTAGGGAGGCCTTCTGATCAGGGGCATGTCCTGCAAGAACCACTGATCCAGCAAGACAAGCCTAGAAACAGTTTCCAGCCCCAGTCATAATTTTGCCAATTCTGGTGATTTTAGTCCAGCCCAGGGGCATGAGCTGAATTTAGAAGGAGTACTGCAACAAGACTTCTTTTTTTGAGAGAATATTGAGGCTGCCAGAATTTTCCATAAAGCCCTACAATCCTATGTTAGTGCACTTGCTGTCAAAAACAACAAAGATGAAAGAGTTAGTGTTATGTTGCCTCTAAGTTGATTTAGGCTTACTACTTTTTTAAAACTTAAATTAGAATTTAGAAGAAACAAACGTATTGCACATATATCTGTATCATGGACTCACCTGCTCCCTTTCTACCCTCCTCTTTTCCTCCTCTGCTCTTCTTCTCTCTTCCTCCTCCTTACGCCTCCTCTCCATTTCTTCCAGACGTCTTTTTTCCTCCTGTTCTCTCCTCCTTTGCTCACGCTCTTGTTGCCTTCGAGCTTCCCTTTCTCTTCTTTGTTGCTACAAAAAGGGAAAAGAAACCACAGAGTTTTACTTTTGTTGTTATCAAAGAAAGAGGTGGGGTTGTTTTCTATGGTGAAGAGCGGGATTTACCAGGACTAGCAAGCTCTGCAACTGAATGACAAAACAGTTTATGCAAGTGCTCCACCAGGAAACTAAACTCATACCCAGCACACATCTATCCCTAGAAGCAGCCTCACTTAGACTCTCTGGTTTCTTCATGCACACACACAATGTCATGTACCATATTCCTGATGACAATCCAGGTGTGGAAACTCACTCCTTTCTTCAAGAAAGGCTAACCAACCCCAATCCTCAAACAACTGTTGAACTCAGAGATAACAACTTTCTTGACATCAACAATCTACTTGTTGCCAAAAGGGAGTGATCAGCCCTACTAAATCAGCTAACTCAAATGCCAACTATCTGAACTTTCTGTAAGTAGCTTGTCTCTTAAAACAGTTGGTCTGCTAAGAATTTTGTAGTGTTGGTCCAACAATCAAGCTTAATTTAATGAACTGCCAAACTTTGCCTAAGAGAGAAGGAAGGCTGGCCAAAAGCACCTCAGCTCCTCCCAAAACATCAAATGCACCTATATGTAAAAGAGGAAAAGCAGCTAAGTATGATTTACACTTACACAGATAAGCTTCCACACATGACCCAATTACAAACAGGTGCTGATTAGGTCTGCTCAAGTCTGAAAAGAACCTGGAAAACAGCTCTAGAAAGCATGAACTGACTCATTTATGCCTATGGAGCACCATATATGACTTCAGAGAAGACATTTTAAATGCCCATGTAGTCGTGACCAATTCTTCCTGCACTTCAGCATAAGCATCCAGTTACTCCACCTACCTCGAAATCCCAGGCAGCCTCCCACAACTGCCTAAGTGTCAAAAGACCCAGCTGTCTCCTGTTCAACCATCAACTGGGAATATCATTACATTTACTTTCTTTATAGGTTTCTATAACATACTAAAAAAATACGGAAGAAATTAAGAAATTTAAACCAAAAGATAGCATGCACAAATTTAATCCCAAGAACAAAAATGAAAACCTACATTGGTTATTCCTTATCACATTTATGTTAAGGTTAATACTACCCCAAATTTCTGTTGGAGCAAAGCTGCCCCAGATTTGCCTATGTTAAGATACTTCAAATAGTCCAGCAAGAAAGAGCACTCACACTAAGCTTTACTTTGGGTTCACAAATCCAGTTACTGGTGTGAGTTTCATAGTTGTGCTCAACTGAAAAAGCAAAGGCTGATCTACACTTGCTGTGTTACTTCGTGGGATGAGCTTTCTCTGCTTGGAACATTTTCCTGCATTACTATGAAGGAACTAAAATATCAACAGCCTTTCCATCTTCTGGAATCTGTTCTGACATGACAGTGGAGAAGAAATACTAGGGGGGAGGGAAAAGATGGTTCTTGGGTTTTCTGAGCTTTTCTGCCAAGAGAAATTGTGGATGTCCCATCCCTGGCAGTGTTCAAGGCTAAGCTGATGGGGCTTTGAGCACTGAAAGGTGCCCCCTGACCAAGGCCAGGAAGTTAGAGCAGGATGGTTTTTAAAGGTCCTTCCTACACAAACCATTCTGTGATTCCACCAATTAGTAGCACTTAAATAATACAGGCTGCTTTCCAATTCTCTTTCATTAAGTACAGTTTGGGGGAAGATGTGACTTTCCTGGAGACCACTGTTGAAACACACCCACGCTGTAACTATCATGCCCTCTTCCCTGGCCCATAGCATCATCCTGGGTTCACTACCACCTTCCTGTTCCACAAGACAAACTCTTTTATCCCCCACACTTTCTTTCTGTATCTTCTCAGAAACACAGCTTCCCTGCTCTTGCATCTCTTCTAACGAAATCCATTTACCAGCCTTTTCACTCGTGCTTAAGCCAACTCTCTTCAATGAATGTAGATATAAAAATAGCATAAGCGCTGCAAGGCAGCTACAGCACACGGTGCATTTCATAGGTTTCACTGCTTCCCCTCCTTCATTTTTTAAGCACTGTAAAAGGATTAAGCAAGCACTTTTATTTCTGAATATATGCCTCAGTGTCAAGCAATTTCTACATTTAAGTCAATATATTCAGGTCCTTCTTGGCTAATCAAGTCTGACAGGCTTTTGTTTAAGAAAACTAAGACGTGAAGTACAATAATTCTGCTGCCTTGAGGATGTAAGAGACAGCACACTGCTGACTGTTAATATAATATGCACATTTATCAACTCAAACAATATTGTGTTGACATTGTTAAGTGCATATATTGAAGATCTCAGGATGCCATCATTCTCACTACAAGGAAGATGGGCAAATTCATCGCTTCTTGAATTAATTCAGAAGTATTCAGCAATAATTATAAATAACTGAACTTAATATGAGGAAAAAATGAGCTACAAACTGATTAAGAGAGCCAGTTTCTCATGGCAGCACAAAATAAACAAAATCAATTGTCAAAATATGAGATTTTTAATGAAACCTTGATCCAGATATCTAACTCAGCACATCAGCAGATATTTATTACCCAGCAAAGGAATAGGAGGGAAAATGGATTTAAGACAAATCTCACAAATGTGCTACTGTCTATATGCCAAAGTAGGCAGGGAGATCAGGATTCTCAGCATCACTTCCACCCTCCCATCAGACACTGTCTCAGCCTCCTGCCAGGTGAGTGGGAAGGGAGGTATCCAGCACTGCAGGAGCCTGAACAAACACACTGCATGATCCCCTTATTCCCAACCCTAGATGTATAATAAAGGTTTCACTTCCTTTGCATGGGCCTTTGAAACCTCAGCATCAAACCAGTGGTCATAAATGAAGTGGAATTTACTTCAACATGCCCAGGGAGAGGAAACCTACAGTGACAACCATCTCTTGGGTCCTATGCACATCTTGTCAAAGCAATGCCAAAGGTGGTTTGTAGCAAGTTGAGTTGACCCAACCTGGCTTCAGAGCCAGTCCTATACTGACTTTCTGGCATCCATCTATTGGCACAAGGTTGCCTTCCTGACTGGCTCTAGCAACTCTTCCATGAGGACACCAAAACCTGATCACTGTGTGCCTTAGGCCTGCCCACAGGACAGGAGTGGGACAGGGAAAACCATTAGTTAAAATCAATGTCATGTTTCTACATATAAAAATTTGCCTTCTAAATTTAGTTTGTGTGATTGTCAGATACTGTAATTTTTGGTCATGAACTACAAAAAAGGCCTGACATAAATCACTGTTGTCCAAGATACAGCAGGTATAGATCTAGTTTCCTGAACTTACGGATGCATATGCAGATCTTCTAAAGTTGGTATGGTATTACCAACTTTCTTGCACATGTCAGATGAAAAGCCTATTTCCAAGGAGCAAACTGTTATTTAGGCAAGATCTCTTCAAAGAAATGTCAGACATGCCAAAACAGAATTTTGACAGAGCCCATACTGCCTCAAATTACTGCATTTCACAAAATGGGCATTTATTATGCAAACAACATTTTAAAACCCACAAAGAAAATACAGTGTCAAAACCTGGTTTTAGGGTGCAATAATAATGATCTCATAATGGAACCTGACATCTCCAAACTGGAAGTCCATGCAGTAGAGCACAATTTACCAGGAGGGGGCAATGCAACTACACAGGCAGTTCGTCTATACCAACGAATTCAGGCCCTTCTTCCTACAGTGAAATCCTCAAGATAGATACAGATCCTTTAATTTTAAATTCCTAAAATATTATTACTATGTCTCATATTCAGAAGAAGATTGATGATACCTATATTAATTATTTCTTTCACAAAGAATTAGGTAGCCTGGTATCAGCTTAGAAAGAGAATTGGCAAGATTAATAAAGAAATTTTTGCTTTGTCCACACTAGAGATAAACCAGAAGTAGAACTTCTTACTCAGTACCAATCCAAGATGCAACCAATTCAAATTAAGTAGATAAGAATAAGCTCCCCTTCTGTAAAAGAAATAAAGCCCTGGCAAAAATTGCCTGCAGGTACACCTACATTAGCATCTTGGTTCAGATCAGGAGTGCTCTTTTGAAGTGAATCATCCAAACATCTCCACTTATCCAGTTTTGTTTCGTATTCTGAAGATGTCTTGGAGTGCCAACCACACCTTTTGGATGAAATTAAAAAGGCTGATGCACTCCAACCACAAGCAGGCACAGAGTCTAGACCTCAGCCAGTCCAAAGGAATTCCTCCTGTCTTTAAACACATGAAGTCTTCAGGTCCTCAGCACTTTAATTATTGTGCTCCACAATCTGCTTCTACAGGACTGTACTACTTGCCAGTGTAGCTGTAACCTACCACTTCAAAAACATCCATCTATGGTTCTCATAACCAGGGACAGAAACATCATTTAATGAAGCTACCCTGAACTGTGGAGGTCCACAGAGAATGGGATTCCAGCACAGCCAATTCTTAGCTTCCTGAGCCAGACTCAGTTTTGCAAGTACAAATTCAAATGCTTTCTCATTCTCAGCTGCTGTCTCCATGTTGCTGAATAGAATCACAGAATCCCATTAAAACAGCCAGGAGCAGGTCAGATTTCTTGTTTAAACTATCTAAACACCTACATAGTTGACAGTCTTTATATATCTTTTAAACGAGGGGTGGGGGTGGGACAAAATCCCAGTCGCAAAATTCTCACGTAATTTTCTGTAGTTTCACCACATGTCATTTTCACCTCCTCAGTAAGACACAAACTACAGGGTTACTGCAACAACAACTTTTAAAAGTCACCTATATGCCTTTTAAAAAGTAATCTTTTCTCTAATACTGCCGAGAATTAGAGTTTTTGGCAGATGTCCTAAACACCGTTCCTGTTACAGTCTCGGTCAAAACTGTCTAGGCTCTGTGCCAGCATTGTAAGAACAAGCCCTCAATTTTAATTTAGGAAGCGGGGAGGGGGGGAAGTATATGCAACTTGTTCAGGAAGATTATCTAATGCATAAAATTCTACCAAAGAATATTAAATAGGTATATGCATACATACTTTACACAAGCAAAAATTACAAGACAGCAAGTCTGGTAAAAATATCAACTCATTTATGAACGCCCTGAGCTTCAATGCCTGACATTAATCTTGACTCCCATTATCAAGCTCCTCATTGTTTACAGGCTTCATCAAAACAGGGGGGGTGAGTTAAGGACAAAGTGACAACATTTCAATATTTTGGCCTTCAATTGTGTCACAACACTGATGTTTATCTAAATTTGTGTCTACTACCCTTCCCCCATCTGAAAGAGCTTCTTTTGGCTGCTGTTTTGTTAAAAACCACTTGGGATCATACATTTTTCCAACACAAGATCCAATTAACTAAGTGGGATTTTTTTGAAAGCTAAATGTTAGTCTTTTTTTTAATGCACTTGATGAACAATATGCCTACACCATCACCTGCAAAAGGAAACTTTTTGAACTCACCTATTTTATAACTCATTCCTATTTATGCCTCCAAGGAACCAGGCAGAGGTTACAGACCCCTACAAGGTAAAAAGCTTTGATCTTACAAATTTTACATGTGTTACCATGCAACCTTATTCAGTAATACAATCTACATTACATGCTGTCTTGTGGTTGTGGAAGCTGTCAGTTTTATTTTGGATTTTAAAAAGCAGGACTTATTAAACATAACTTTCAGGTAACTGCCTTTTCTTTTTACTTGCTCATTCTGTTATAACTGCAATATTCCCAAAAAGTTCAACCCACACAGAAAGAATTTTATGCTTTGTTTCCACTACTAGCAGCAGCAGCTCCTTTATTTTAAAAAGAAAATCCAGATTTTAAGAGTTGCACTGATTACTAAAGTTAAATGACCTAGATAATTTAATTGTAATCCTCTTCTTCAACAAAAAAATACTGCCTGCAGAACCTTAGAGATTAAAGGGGCATTTAAAAGAAATCATTAACTCCCATACTAAGGAAAATTTGAGCAGTTAAACAGTAGCTCAACTTTTGCCCACCTTTGACAACAACTATCTTTTATTTTCGTATTTTTCTAGTATCTTTCTTTACTACTTACTCCCCCCACAAACAGTCTAAAAACAGTTGGAAGTGCTATGAGGTTTATCTTGGTATTCTCTGAAGGGTGGGAAAGAAACAGAAGAGAAATGGGGCTTATATGCCTTCCCCTCATCTTTCCTTATGGATTCAAGTGTGACTGAATCTTAGCTACCAATCCCTCCTTATAGCAACACTAAACTCATTTGCACTTTGGAAAAGAGGGATAAGGAGCATAATGTGACCTGGAAAGGTATTTGGAACTTTGTATTACTTGTTATGCAAACAGGTCACGGGATGCAAATCAACATTTGGTCCTGGTTGCATCCTCATTAAACGTTACCAGGATTTGGAAAACCAGACTGGGTGTAGTTTTTCCATCACTGCTAAGTGAAAGGTTGAAACAGACTCAAGCAAGAGGTCATTTAAGGACAACTGGAATTCGACCCTGCACTTCCTGAAGAGCCAGAGCGTTGGTTTCACTTCAACTCTGTGTCATACCCAGCTCTGGCCTGAAGAGCTGTTTTGAAATCCTCCTACTTCTGAAGCTCATGCTGCATATTCCATCTACATATATATAAATGCACACAAGATCTTAGGAGGTGAAAAGTGTGACAGAACAATATTGTCCACATACATTCTTTTATCTTCCAATACTGTACAGAAATTGCATACTTACTGTACCACAAAAGTATGATTTACATATTTGTAATTCCTGCAGAATTATAATTTTAACACTGATTTACAAAACATATTTATAGATCTACCTTTAAAGGCCCCTTCCAATCCAAATCATTCTATTATTTTATGATCTAGGTGGTTTTTAGTCACTAAGCTACTGCGCATGAGAGAGTAATACATTAAAAAACAGGCTTCCATCTACCATGAATGAGTGCCAAACACATGTTTGAGAAAGCTTTAAAGGGAAATCTGAAAAATGTTATGGCCCCCGAAACAGTACTCTTGAGAGAAAAATCCACCTGGGAATAATTTATGTCTCCTCCTCTGTCTACCTAAGCCTAGACAAAGACTAGACCCTCTTCCACAAAAAAGAATGAGCCTCTTCCACAAAAAAACGCCTTCAAACAACCCAGCTCTGGCTCCCTGTTGCCTTCATAGGAGCTGCTGGATATTCAAATGCTTTGGAAGACGTCTTATATTCAAATACCCAAGCATGAATTTAAGTGCTTTACTCTTTGTTTACAAGGGGATTTTCATATGATGTTTTCTTTCCTGAGATATCCTGGGGGGCTACAAGGAATTCTTTTTAAATGGGCGCAGGAATGAGAAACAAGAGGGGGAGAGGGGCTTCTGCCCCCCAAACTCCAGTCTCCTGTTTCTACCTCTTCTAGCCGCCTCCTCTGCTCCTTCTGCTGCTCGATGCGTTTCTGCCTCTCTGCCAGCAGCTGCCTCTTGTACTCGGAGGGCCTCGGACCGTTCCTTGTTTTCCTGCTGCAGTCTCAGGAAATCACGTCGGAGGGTTGATTCTCCAGGCACATTGACAATGGAACTGCAACAAGAGGAAGTTAAGGCCTTCTGTATGATAAAGCCTGATGGGCCATTAAATACCTTTGCCAAAGCAGGGGAACATTAATAAAATATATCATAATGTTAAAGTTTAATCTCGTTTATTTTGGAGCAAAGACACTGGATATATGTCAAATACACGCCCTCATCTCAGTGGAAGGTGTGAAATGAGGCCAAGCAAAGAAAGGATGAATGCTAACACTGTGGAGACCCTGATCAATCATATTTACCATAAATCCAAAGCTTGTTTGCTCTAAGTCATAGGAAGGGGAGCTTTCAAACCTTTAACAGTCACAGCATAGGTATTCAAACCCTTTGAGTGGTTTGTGCATTCACTTAATAAGAGACAGAAATTTAGCATGCTGACTTATAATCACAGACCTTTAGACTTACTCGGCATGGACTGCCCAAAGCCATCCCAAAAGCAATTATTACCTTGGCTCTCCTTCTTGTTCAGGCACTTCCTCCTCTTCTTCCTCACTTCCACTATATTCATACTCCGTCTCATCTAACAGGAAAGAAACAAAGGGCTGGATAGTACTTTAATTTTAGGGCAGTGGGGAGTTGCAGTAGCACCTCAGTAAACCAGCTCCTGTCCCCTTCAGTGAGAAGATGCAACACAGACCCTAGAACTCATTTTATGTCTATAAGCTCATCTTCCCAGCGGCACAGTGGTTTGGAGAAGACTTCCAGCAAACTCTCTGAACAACGCCAGGTTTTACATCTAAGACAAGACACCTGGAGAACTTCAGCACCACCTGAATAAGGAGAAAAGGCTGCCCAAAACATTTGCTTCACAGTTCTTGTGATGGGTTATTTCCTGTGAGTCTGATTTATAGCATCATTCCAGGAAATTAATCTACCACAGACTAAAGAAGGGAAAGGCATATACGCCAATATCCTCCTAAATACTGTTTAATGCTTGTAGGGAAGAGCCAGTGGCCAGCAAGTGAGCAAATTTAATCTACCAGAAAAGACAGCACTTTAAATTTATATTTTCTCCATAAGGGACAGAACAGAGCTTTCTGATAGTCAAACCAGAAATTAAAAAAGAACTTTTTAAGGATTTGGGCTATAGGAGCTTCTCTTGGGGTGGGTATTTAGAATGCAAAGCAGGACAAAAATATGCATTTTTGACAAGTGGCAAAGACTTGATTTTTAGAAGATGCATACCTTTCTCTCCTCTCTTCTTCCTGGTCCTGTCTATATGGTCCTTAAGCTGGATTCGGACTTGCCTTTCATTTGGCTGGTCACGTATAAAGGGATGTTTCAACAGCTGTTCTGTAGAAGGTCTCTGCATGTAATTCTTCACTAGACAGCCTTCTATAAAGCTGAAAAACTTTTTCGACCTGAGAAAGCAGGATGGGAATAAAAAGCAAAATATGAGAGGTAAAACTCAGCTGAAACATTTTTCCTGTCCTTCCTCAAATTAATTTCCTCCAAGAGCATCATGTCCTAGAGAACGGTACAAGTGCTGCCTGCAAGTGTACCTCCTAAACAGATCTGAGTGTGAGCACTGGGCTGGAGTGACACAGGGATGGAGGGACACAGGGTGACATGAACATTCTTGGAGCACTCAGGCACAGCCTCACTGTAATGAGCCCTCTTTCAGAAGGATAACTGCTCTGAAAGTCAGGATCTGTGAGTGAGATAAATCATGTAAACACAGCCTAGCTGCCTCTGGATCAGAGCTGGATAGAATCCAGCCCACTTGGAGCAGAAGCAGGGCAGCTCTGGTGTACCTCCACCTACCCATGCTACGGACAGCCACAACCAAAGTCAGGAGAACTGTCTGCCATTCTCCTGACACAAGCAGCACCACACTGCTTTTGCATGCACCTGGGCTCACAGAGTTAGATCTGCCAGAATTTAAGATTATTTTATCTTTTATCTTAACACTCACACACAAAAAAATTTTTACAGAACTAGAAGTGGGTTTTGGTCAGTGTTCCTCTGTTTAACGCAGGCGCTTTGAGTCTCTGACATAATTTAAGGGCATGAACTAAACTAAACCCCCCCTGCACACAGAATAAACTGACAGGGTATGGGACTTAGCTAAGCTGCAGCACCACCCTTCCAAAATTTGCACTTCATTTGAACTCTTGAAAGGGGATCTCTCCAGAAAGAAGTAACCAAACAAGCCACCTGCCAAAATCCAACAGTGGAAATACTCAAAACTGCAATGAAGCACTGAACAAGTTGCCCAGAGAAGTTGTGGATGCCCCATCCCTGGAAGCATGCAATGCCAGGTTGGATGGGTTTCTGAGCTACCTGAACTAGTGGATGGCATCCCTGTCCACAGCAGGGTTTTGAACTAGATGATCTCTAAGGTCCCAGCCCAAGCCGTTCTATGACGATTGTACAACTTTGTCATCATTTGGCCTATCTTCTCATAACCTGCAACTGAGCAAGCTATCAAAACAACTGAGTGACAGCAACACTGCCTTAGACCAGAGCTGCTTTTTGACTGGTACATGCTCTCAACCTGCTCCAGTGCTTGGACAGCAAACATCCTCACTACATGCTTAAGAGGAAAAACAATTATTTCCATCCACCAGTTCACTTCCCTACTGTAATAAAAAAGGCTGAATCCAACGTAACTTGGATGTTCGGAATTTTTATTCCTCACACCTTGAATGTTATTATTTCACATGTAAAGGTCAATGAATGGCTAATGCAAATGGCACATATGCAACTCTATTCTCTTAATATATGCAGAAGGCAAGTAAGAGAGAGCAATGCCTTGACAGTATACAAGTGCATAAATAAGTCAATCCAGGTAAAGACCAAGCCCAGCAAGCAAGACATGTTTATACTATGTTAATATTGAATACACAGTCCAATCACTTCATTATTTTGACAGCATCACAGCATCCCATGATCACATTCCATCAATAAGAAACCTCTTTCTATGGAGTATTTTTGTTTCATATGTGCCAGTTGTAACCAGTAACTGGGAGGAAATCCTCTGATACGAATGGATTCTTCTCAGCTGGCAAGAAGCAGGTACTCAATTCCAACCATTTACAATAATTATAGTAAAAGCCTCCATTAGTTTTAATAGCTCCTTTCTATTTAGCAACTAGAAAACCATAGCACTGTTCTGTTTCTTTGTTATGATACATCTGAGAAAACACACTGCATATTAAGAGTGCTACAGGAGTCTACATTTTAAAACATGGATCCATTTGTCACCTTAATACAGATGCTGCTCTACTGAAAAAGAAAACCAAAAACTTTGGTATTTATTTTCACACAATTTGAGATGGAATTTCTCTGGGACAAAGAGAACTAAATAATGTATGCATTTTATTTCATCCTTTGATTCAGAGGCACAAAAGATAACAGAGAATTTGCTAACTTAAATTGCTTTACAATTCTGTGGAAGGGGTAACAAAACCAAATGTGACATGAGAAAACTTCATGCTACAGAAGGCAAGATATAATTAATACATACCATTTCTTGGATTTTAACCGTGGGGGAGGGTTCCTGGGTATCAGAAAGAGTGCCCTCATAGGGTGCATGTCACAAAGCGCTGAAGGGAAGAAAACAAAAGCAAACAGAGACATAGAGACACTGGTTTAGCTGCTCTCTGTCCATGCCATGACTTCAGCTTCCACAACCACTCCCATCATCCCAAACATCCATGCAGCAGGTGCAGACAGCAACACAGCTAAATGGAATTAGCCCAAAATGACAACAATTCCACAGCTCAAATGTGCCAATGGCAGCCCAAAAAGAGAAAGAGGTCAAAGCATGGATCAACCTCCAGAACTGACCAAGATGGGAACACCTGAGCATGGCCCTCCTCCAGCCCCAAGCCATCTGACTTACTTTCTGGTCAATAAAATACTGGGAGATGATGATGGTGGAAGGGAACAATGAGAGTTACTGTTCCATACAATCTTCTCTCTACCTGCCCTTCTCTCCCATTATTGAGGGTGCTTCATTTTTACTCTCCAGACCTGGATATTTTTGTACTTCAAGGCATGACAGTTTTGAAGCATGGGAGGGTCTGTATCACTCAAAAGGACTGCCTGCAGAACTGAAATGCAAACCCATAACTTTTGTCCAAAGAAGTCCTGTTTGTTTCAGTGGACATTTAGTGGGAGTCCAGGATCAATGCTGGACAGCTTTTCCTCCTGTTCCATAGCAAAGCAATATGGCAGAGCCAACGCAGGGAAACAAGGGAGCAGGGAGAGAGGCAGCCCAAGAAAGGTCTCTAGGAGCAACGTTCTAACCATCTTCCTATATCTGATCTCTTACACCTTCAGTCTCAGCCTGAGTGATCACTGCAGGATGAGGTGACATTTACCACACAACAGAAATTCAGGAGAAACAGACTGATAGGAAGAGAATTCTGGCTCAAAAATAAGGGGCATCAGTCTTGGCAAAGAAGCCCTTGGATGCCTATGGATCCCTGCAGATCACCAGAGAGTCCATAGAGATGGACTCTTCAGCTGCCACTGGAGGAGGAGGTAGAGTCCATGTACCAGAGGACAAGAGCTGTTCTGCACTTAAAAGGATCTTTGCTAACTTCTTAAATGCTACTCTTGTGCTTTTACACAAAGAAGGGCCAAGCTCTGTTTGGTTTAGAAATTAACAAAATATTATTGTCCAGTTCTAGGCTTACAAAGCCATACAGGCAACCCAATGCACTGAACAAAAAGGTATGGCAAAAAGGAGGTAGTTCACTTAATACAGTGCTGGCTGAATTGTCCTGGGAGCAGCTCTCACTTGGACATTCATGTAAATGTGCAATTAGGAAGGAAAAAGAAAACAACCCCAAACTATCAGGCCTCCTAAAACATGAATCAACACATGACCATTGTGATTTGACTTTTAAATCTTGCATTAAAGTCAATAAGAACAACAAGAAAATCAGGCAGCAGCTACAACGAAATGACCAACTTTTACCTGGGAAATATCAATACTTTATTTTGACAAGATTATTTCAAAGACATTTCAAGCTGGGCTGTGTTGTGGTGGTAGATTTTTATGTGCAAAAAAAATTTAACTTGCTCTTAGGTACCTTAGGCTCTTATTTTTTAAATACAGAGCTCCAGCTGAGGGTGAGGGTAAGTATATTTGCAAGATCAATAAGGACTTTCATAAAAATTATCATTACAAGTCAAAACACCATGCCTAACTTCTTTTCTTTTCAAAGGTTTCTGTCTTCCTCACACATCCGCTGTTTGCCTTTATATTCTGAAAGAACTATGTGAAAGGAAAAGAGCCTATTAAAAAGTTGAGCATTTTTGGTTTCCAGGTTTTCCTCTCAAATCCAAACTAACTGATAATGATCCCTGCTTGAGAATACCTAAGTTCAGTGCTTTGTCCTGAAGAAGGATTTACAGTTTAAGCCATGTCACTGCTAAGGAAGATTAACACCACCCACTGATGAGTGGAAACAAAAGGAGAAGCAATGTTAGCATTATCCAGACCGACAGAAAGCCAACACAGAAATAGCTGCTACAAATGCTTTTTTCATTAAGATCTGCTTCCTCAAGGCCCCACTGACCCCCTCCCCAGCTGAGGTTTCAGTATTCCAGGCCAGTCCATAGACAAAGTGGGACACAACTCCAAAACACAATATACCACCAATAGGAAGGAAGTCAGACACTCGATTAGCTTCCAAATATTCCTGCTATAGAAATTAAATTACTGCAGTCTGCACTGTAGTGTTTAAACACAACCCTATCTTTATCAAAAGCATTGCTATTTATGGGATTTCATATTTATAGAGCAGGCAAAACCAAAGAGAACAGAAATAACATGGGGATATTTTCAGAAACCTCAAAACTTGGCTTAGATTACAAGCAGCATCACCCAAGTATATGTTTCAGCCTTAAAACGAGCCCACTGGAGAAGCACAGGGATCACTTACGGGGAGCTCCTTCTGCCATCTCTATGGCCGTAATGCCGCAGGACCAAAGGTCACTCTGCAGAAAAACAGACACACCATATGTTAGTAGGTGGATTTACCCATTCACACACTAAGAGAGCACTATTTAGAGAGGCCCTGTAGGTGAGGCTGAAACCAAACACCATGGCTATTTAAATAATATAAGCCTCTTTCATCTTGTAACTGTATCATAAAATCCTACTTTTCACATACTACATATGTATATGCAGAAACACACGCACATATTCTTACTGAGTGAGCAAACAACCCTTTCCAACAGCACATAAAAATACATTCACATTATGACAATGGGAAATACATTTGCCAGAAATCTAAGCCTATGAAACAACAGAATTTTCAATATTCCCTTGTCAACAAAGAACTGAACAAGGGCATTCCCAGGGTGTGCAGAGATGCTGTTATAAAAGCAAAAGCTCAGCTCAAATTTAAAGTGGCCAGACTTGTCAAAAACTGCAAGAAAGGATTCTTCAGGTACGTAAACAAACAAGCAAGAACAAAAGGAAAATACAGGCCCACTGAAAGGAGAGGTGAATTAGTCACTAACACCACTGAAAAGGCAGAGGTTCCCAAAACTTACACCTCTGTCTTTACCACAGACTCCCAAAATTTACACCTCTGTCTTTACCACAGGCATTACTTACAGCCAAAGCCAACATTCCTCCCCTAACACCTCAGCTTTGTTTAAAACACTACAGAAAAAGAGCCTTTCAGTGGCAGCTTTTCAAGATACCACCTCTGGCCAGCACCTCTGACTCAGGAGAGACCAAACAAGAGCCAGGAAGATCAAACAGGGAAGAGATGGAGGAGTCCTGGCAAGGAACCAACTTCAGAGAGTGACACAGCTTAATGGGCAAAATATTGCTGGAGACTGCTGTGAAAGAGAGCTGTTCTTGAGCAAAGCAGTCTTCATTTCTAGTCATAATTGGGATTTTTTTTTAATTACTTTAATGACCAAGAAGCTCTTCATGCACTACAAGCAGAGAAGCATTTCTAAAGATCATATTTTCAGACCCAGCAAGGCACTCTTCTCTTAGTCAAATGCAGCCATCTAAGCTAAAGTGCACATCCCCATGATCTTAGAGAACCTTTCAAACAATAATTTTTTGTGAACAGCCACCCTCCAGGCTCCAGCAGGAACAATAAACAGGTGTTTTCAGAGGACAGAGGAGTTCTTTTTCACATCACTACTGCATTAACAAATATTGCATTTGGGAGTTTTTCTGCTTAATTAAATCATTTAATAGCGAACCTTCCTTACTAATAATAACTCCATCTGTAAAGATATAAAACATTAGCTTTAGTACAATGAGATGCTGAATATAAAAAGGAATTAAATAAAGAGAAATAGGATCAATCTGATCAATCTTAGTCAAAATGTCAAATAATCTGGGTGTTTTACAAAGATTTAGACACACACAAATGTACTGATAGCTAATACTATCAGTCTCAGCAAAGTGATATAATTGATATTCAGCTCTATAAATTTATTGTAAGGCCTTAATCTCTGGCTTTCTGATATCCTTTTTGCCCTTGGTTAAAGATGGAACAATACATTACTCCAAATAAAGGTTTCTTAAAAACCAAGAAAGGTTTCTTTCCTTGTGCTCTCAATAAAGTCAGCTGAGAGGAACTTTCAAGATTACAGTATGCTTTCACTAGACATATTTAACTTTAAGTACATATACCTAATATTCTTAAGGGTAGTGCAAATACCATCAAGCCAATTATGGTTTTGCAGTAATTAAATCCTTGGTTTGCAGCAAGTTATGTCAAGAATGATCTTTGTTAAGAAATGTTGTGATGGATAAATTTCTATCAAAGAAATCATGTATATGTATCCTGAAATCAGAAGTAGCTTTAAGAGTTCCTCCTGTACTTCAGTGGCTCTCCAGATGGTGGTTCTATTTAAGGTAACATCTAAAATGTATTGTTCTGGGTTACCACAATAACTGGGACATAGTGTAACACAATTTAAAGTACAACCATTATGCAAATTGAGAACACAAGCATTTCCAGGTAAACTCTTTTTTGCCTTCTCTAAGCACCTACAGCACCCTGAAGTCCTGTATTTACATCTCAAAACTACAATAATACAAGCAGCAGAAAGTGTTCAAGGTCACAATTTGATACTATCCTTACCTTGTACTTTGGTAATAAGAATGTAACTACACAAAACAGTTATTACTCCTACAAAGCATAAGAAATCTCAAAAACTGCCATAGTCCACGGACATTTATATTGCAAGTGTATGTTTTGGGTTTTTTCTTTGAACAGGACTCTTACTCTGTAATCATACGTAGCATCTGGATTCTCATCACAGGCAATAACTTCTGGAGCCATCCAGTAGGGAGTCCCAATGAAAGTGTTCCTCCTGCCAACTGTCCTGTCCAGCTGAGCACTCACACCAAAATCCACTGTGGGTGGGAAAAGAGCAAAATGAAATAAGAGGGAGAAAATAACACAATGATTACTTTTGCAAAGTGATTTGAAAATAAAGCCCTGTAGATGTCCCACATGGGAGGACCATGCTGAAGAGAAACAAGATGATTAATCCTGAGGCAAGTGAGCCCTCGTGGTTCACACACAATGTGCTTGGGCACAAGTGTCAAGGGACACACAGCAGCACACAATCACCTCTCCTGTACCCCTCACTGGTGTGCCTGGACAGGAGAGAGAGTTCAGCTGCAGAAGTACTGCCTGGGTGGCTGAGAAAGGGCTGTTTAGACCCTTCCCACATGGTGAAGCCAAGCACCTCTGCCTACACAAAAACACAGCCACTTCCCAAAGGTACCTCTCATGCTATGGGAAAATGGCATGCATAAACACGTCCCTTTCAGCTCACCACTTTTTCTGCTCTAAAATTGGACAGCAAAAATAACCTGTTGTTCAGCAAGCTGCTCTCTGCTTTAATGCACAGAGCAGAAACATCAATGAGAGCAAAAGATGAGAATTATTCAGGAAGTGCTAACTTTGGGCACACATGCACACAGGTTGGGAAAGAGATGCCCATTTCACTACAAAGCAATTACATTACAAAGGTGTTTTCTGCCTTTCATTTTGGCCTGCTCATGACCACAGTGCTATACGTCCCTCTATACCAGTAACTGCATCTGGCCTAAGAGGGCTGTGCTAGCCTCACTGCACCCACCCTCTGAGTGACACTGAGGAACTGGTGGAGACCAGCTCAGTGGAAGCAGTCGGTTGGAAGCTACTGTGCTCCATTTTGGACCAAATGAAGGAAAGCTCTCCCAAGTGCTTCCTCCTCCAGCAGCCGGGATGACTTCCCATGCCTCATGCTGCAGGAAGGTGTAATGCAAAGCAGAAGGGATGTGGGCTGGGTGGGAGGGCTTCAGCATGGCTCTATATTTAACCAAAAAAAGGTGGCGAGTGTAGCGTGATACAAACACAGAAGGTTGACATGTGCACTAACTGAAAGAGACAAATTAGAAAGGAAATAAAAAAAGAGTATGTCCACTTGGCAGGAGAGAAGAGGCCAGGGATGAGCACGATTTTCAGCAGGCATGCCAGAGCTGGAACTGTGTTTTGAATTCAATGCCCCAGTTCCCTTGAGAGTGCTGTCCAGATCATATTTTTGTGTCCAGAACCTGAACAGCAGGTGCTATTTTAATTAAAGCTAAATACAAGAGAGACTCCTGTCACTTCCCGAGTCCAGAATAAAGTGAATCAGAACAGACTCAAGTTACACACAGTACAGTAGGGGAAACAAAATGATCCTTGCACTGATTCTGGCATGAAAACCAACATCTCCTAACCAAATTCAACAACAACCTGTGCTCCATCTTCTCCCAGCAGGAGGAAATACACGCAGGCTGTCAATCCACATGGAACCATTGACAGAGTACTCATGCTATAAAACATGTTGCAGGGCTCTGAAAGGATGAAATAATTTGGGAACATCATAAAACCAAAGGCTGAACAAATGAGGAAGTGGGCATGTGTGCCTACTTACCAAGTTTCACTTCTGCATTCTCTGTTAATAACACGTTTTGCCCTTTGATATCCCTGTGAATCACATGATGGGCATGAAGATGCGCCAACCCCTGCATTAAGGAGAAGAGAGGAAGGAGAGAATGTTCAGAGTTAGGCTCTTGGCTCAGCAACAGACTGCCCATACCCAGCAGCCCCAAAGGTCACAGCACTGTGCCTTGACCTCTTGCAACTGTGAGCAGTGGGACCTGCAGCACACCACCCACACAGCTTTTGGTGATGGAGCAGACACACAGGCTCAGATCAGGCTCACACAGCACCTAAATACAGCCCAACATCTGCACTGTGCAAACACCTCCCAGCTGTCTTGTGAACAAACTTCGGCTCCCACAAAGTCTCCAAGTAATTATATTCTCAATGACATCATTGCCAGTGTATGCCACTGACTTCTGACGTGCACAGGGTCACACAGAATTCAGCTGGGAAGGAAGTGGAAGGAGAAAGGAGGCAGCTCCCACATGTATATATGCACCCCAAGAAGGAGGTGGGGGGTGATGGACTGGCAGTCATGTTTGAGGGCAAGGGAGGACAGATGACAAAGACAGGCTCTACTGCAAAAGTGCAGTTCTCTTCTCTAGCCTCCCTAAACATGAAACCAGATAATTGTACCTCAGGAAAAAAAAATGCAAAGGGAAAAAAAAGCATAAGCGTTATACTTTCCAAAGGAAACAAAACCTCCTGGCATACGGTGCTTTTTGTTGAGACAGCACCTGGATACATGCCCCAAAGCATTAGCCATGTGGAGGGAGGGCTGAGAAAGACATATGTTGCATTTTACTCTCTAATGTAATTGGGGGAACAACGGGCAACCCTCTTAGCAACTGCCTGTATTTTGGGTTCTCCTCAGTTTTCTGCTCGGAAAATTGTAGTCTCCAGTGGGATCATCTTGCCTGTTCGTGTTGCCCTCACAGTCTTTTAATGTTTTGTGAAAAATAAAGGAATAGAACCTTTACAGCTGCAAGAGGTTGAGAGAGTAGTGGTTGCTGTAGAGAAGTATTTCTTAACACATGTTCTTCATTAACTGATCATTTACCAGTTTTCCTACATAACCATTGGGCTATTTCCCTTTTTTTAAAACAGTTAATAAGTGTGACAAAAAAACACTATCTACAGCTTCCCTTCCACAGGTCACAAGCAAATCAAGTGAACAGCTGATGTCCCTGAGACCCTTCACTGACTGCTAATGCTAAGTATGGTCTTATTTTTCACAGGAATGAAGGCTTTTCCACAGCTTCACACAAGATATTTTTTAAAGCCTTCTGCTACTCCAACCCAGAACAGATAATCATCTGCTCTCTCCAGAGTACCATTTAACCCTACTGAAAAAACATGTTTGGGGTTGCAAAGGCCTGGGAGGAGACAGAGGGGTACATCTCCACTTTCCTGCATTCCCCCGACCTTTCCAACCACACAAGGATTCACTGGGCCAACCTTCACCTGTGTCTCCACCTACACCAATCTTTGGCATTTCAGCTCCTTTTAACTTTGTGTTACACCACCTCCCTCCTCCACCTCTGACAAACTCTGTGTGGAATCAGGGTTTGAAACATCTCGTTGCAATGCGAGTTTAGCATTCCTTTTTTCCAGATATTCCAGCTCCTGATGGTCAGTAATTAACACTCCTTTTGCAAATCTCTCATTGGAATGAGAAAATGGTTTTCCCTCTTTTCTGAGGTAAATATTTTTTCCTCTTCTCAGCAAGTGTTTGACTGCTTTATCTAAGGAGAATTCAGGATGAATGCAACATATCATAGAATACCTCCAAGCCCATATGTCTCTCAAATCAAGGGTAAGATGCTCCTGAAGAAATTAGCTTTCCTCATATTAAAGCATGCTAACCATTTGTTTTGAAATACAACTTCTCCTTTGTAAACAACTTAAAATGTGCCAGTCAAACACCAGCAGCTGCACTGTCTTCTAGCATTTGAAATTAGAGCAAGAGACCAGAACTATGTGTCTCCCTCCATCCTCATCTTAAAAATTGCCAAGGCAGAGCAAATGTGTAACGCAGACAACAGCAGCATTCATTTATGCAAGAGCCAGTGCTCATTTCCTTTAACATAAAGCCCTTCAGAACTTCATTTATGATTAAGCAATTGAACAAACATACTGTGTAGTGGTATGGGTAGGAGGCAATTTGTTTTACAAAGAAGCACGAAGAAAACCATCCCAGATTTACTTAGTGAAGCAAAACAAATGCCAATTCAAAAAGCACTTAAACTGCACCAACTGGAAATTAAATATTAAGAGTAATTAGCTTAAGTTGCAATTTTAGAACAACTGGTAAGCTGCAGACCTTTTCCTGACAAACTTCTGTAGTGCCGCCTGCAAGCACGGCACAGGCACAGCCACACGTGACAGAGCTGATTGCTCTAGACAGACTGCAGGACAACACAGGATGAGAGCACAGCACACAAGTCCTGACTGCTGGCCTGAGCCAACAGCTCTTCCTCCATGGACTTGATTAGGAAAGAAAAAGGCAGCTGCCACATATTTAGAAAAGCCCATTCTGTACTCTACCGTGCTACAACACTGTTTCAGCCTCAGGTCTCAGGGACACAGTTTTACAGCTTCTGCAGAAGGCAAGGTCACTGGCTCCTCTATTGGCTTCTCATGACTAGAAATTGCAATTTTCTGCAAGGCTTCTGCTACAATACAGTACAACTCACACCAAGTTAAATGATGTGGAGCAGACATCTATCTGCTCCTACGCACTCTCCAAGTGATGACATGGCTAATGGGATTGATCAGAAACAGCTTCTTGCACAACCTCAAGCGAGGCTGCATCTCTGCAAGCCTGTTTCTGTGTGGGGCAGGCTGCTTTCCTTACCCGGAGAATCTCTCTGGAGATATAGGCTATCCAGTCTTCTTTCAGGGTATTCCCTTTTGTGTTCTTCACAAGGTCTGTGATAGAGCCAGCTCCACAAAACTCCATAACAAGCTGCAAAACAAATATCAGTGTACAACCAACATTAAACACAGATCTCAGCTGTATAGCAAAGCAAAATAATCAGGTTACAGCATTAATTTGGGAAGCTCTTGTGAAGTAGGGAATGTATTTTACATCTCTGCCTGGAAAATGGATTCAACCAAATGTCTTCAATATGTGTCAGACATCTATGGAATATGTCTCACATTAGTTACCACATTTTCAAGGACTGATTTAATCACTGTAATTTAATGCTGGGAATCTGGATTTGCTCAGCTATGCAAAACACATTAGCAGTAAGAGCACATCCAGTGCTGAAGGAATCAAACTCATCACATCACTGCAACACTTCTTATCCCTTAACTTCCATGTATTTACAGCAGAACGTGCACCCTGCCATTTTAACCCCAAACTTCAGTCCTCTAGAGGGTGTAGATGAGGTGGGATGAAGAATGTAACAGGTACAATCTCAAATGCAGCTTTCTTTTTACAGTCACACATTCTTACTGCTCAGCTGTCTTGTTCCTATGAAACATGTTACTATCCATCTGGGAAATGGGAAAAAAAGTTACTTAAAGAACAAATCCACTGCTTATAGCAAATCTTGGTTCAGACATCCCCTCAAGGATGTGTGATTAGCCTCTGTGATTCACTTATCTAGCCATTCAGGCAAGCACCAAACTCCTTTAGTTTGTCTTTCCATAAAGTGGCATTTCTCTCATCATCAATCTATATCCAGTAGAGAAAGACTTAGGAACATGCTTGAAAAACATCTGCTTACCCACAGTTGGTCATCATGTCCTGGAGGACTTTTCTTAATGAAAGCACCATAATAAGTTGCAATATTTCTATGATGAGAATATTTCTTTAGCATATTAATCTCCAGTTTGATTTCTTCTTCTTCATCCTTTGGAAAAAAAAATAAAACAAACCCCCACATGTTTAATATACCACATGCATTATTGATTTACTCCTCACTTTCTCAAAAGTAGATTTTTTCTGAACTTCAATTTCCACCAGCATCATGTTCAGTAAACCCCTCTGATGCTCATGCCATCAAAATCCTGTCTATTGAGATGGTCTAAAACAAGTCTTTCCCAAGTTTTCAGTAGCGCAAAGAAACAAATAAAAGATGCAATGGATTTGACCCAGTGATGGAACATGACACAATCTCTTTCAAAAACCCAATGCTTGTAGCACCTTAAGCAAATCTATAGCTAGCAGGCTGGGAATTTATGACAGAGGAATATTATTTCCATCTTCCTCAATTTTTCTCCTTTAATTTTGTTAATTTTAACCAGTTCTATTAAAATGCCAGACAGTGGCTTTGTGAAACCAGCTGCCAAAGCAGGTTCCCATCTTGGTGCCAGCATTGGACTGGCACAGGAAAACAGAGGTGGAGATCAGGAATTCCCCTTCTTGCAAGAACAAGGCATTTGCCTCGCGCACAGGCTTCCTTCTCCTCCTCCATCTGCCTTTATGGAGGAAGAGCAAGTGCATCAGGAAGAATGGGCCAGGAGCCCAGGCAGTAAACAGGATGCTGAGACACAAAGGCGCAGGAAGGATTTCCCCTGGCTCCCCCCAGCTCCAGCAAACCAAGCAAAGAGCAGCTCAGGTGAAGGGAGAAGGGAGGTCATCCCTCCAAAGAGGTGAAATGGGTAACATAATGAAACCACTCCTTAAAAGACCCACAACCTGCTTTTGAAGTGACAGTAGGACACGGGGCATAGAAGGATCCACACACTTTGAGGTGCTGTGTGAGCAGGCAGACAGCAGATACAAAAGAAGGAGCAGACACCAACCCACCCCCAACTCTCTCTTCCCACACCTAGACAGCAGGAGTCTTCTTCAAGCACCTATCAAGGCAACAAATTAAAGGCACGTAGATATTCCTTTTTGCTCCACAATTTTATATCCAAGCAGAAAAACATCTACCTTAAATTGATTCCAGGAAGAAGCCAAAACTTCTCCCTAGGGTTGCTGCCTGATGGGAATGGTAGCACGTACTCTAATTATTCTGTGATGTCAAAGCTGATTATATGATAAAATTTCAAGCCTTAAACTTCTTCGCAATTTGTACCACACTAGCAATCAAATATCCTATTCATGACATACACAGACGTTAATGGTAGCTCTGTGTTAACTCCTTATACACACCCGTACACACGGCTTGAACAACAGACACCACTCTCTGCTACAAAGCTAACTACAACCATTAGTACATGCTACAACCATTTCAAATACTCTAATAGTGGGGGGCAATGCTTACTTCTAACTTATTATGACAGAATTCCCAAAATGCACCAGGGATAAACTAGTCTTATATCTTCTCAAGATGTGCCTTTGAAGTAAAATACTGGGTATCTCTGGAAGACTGAACAAAATAGAAAGAAAATCTTGTATATCAAAGTTCCTAGTGAACAGCAGCCCTGGGAGAGAGTGTTGTCAGAAAAGCTTTCTGAGCCAAAAGCTAACTTGGTGCTTCCTCAGTTGCTTCTGTTGTCCTTGCTGTTGAATGATTTTTTTATTTATTCAGACTATATGCAAAGAGAAAAAAAAGAGAGGAGGAAGACAGGCTTATATTACACCAAACCTCTAACTATGGATTTAGGCAAAAAGAAATTAAACAGGAGCATTGTTAAACTTGATGCTTTGGGACTTAATTGCTGATAGGTTAATATGTATAATTGGATTAATCTGCTATTTTAAACTGACTTTTTAGATAAAAATTACTTCCTACCCTCAGCACATGAACACAATAGCTTTTGCAATACAATGGGCAGGATGTCCTAAAGGTTGTTTGTGTTTATTTATTGTAACAGCAGCCAAAATGACAATACTTAAACAGGATCTATTTCTGAAAAATTAAATAATAAAAATCCCAGCCCCCCTCCCCCCCAAATAAAAAATGCTGAAGAACAAACAACAAAAAAGGCACACGCTAAGCCAGCAGACTGCAGACAGTGACTGCTCTTTCAGCTCTCCACTGAGTCTGTGTCACAGCACCTGCTCAAAGGCCTGCAGCAGAATCTCCCCAAGTACCTCCCTGAACTACAGCTAACAACAATGGTCCTACATTCATACTTCAGCTGCCTTTGAGCCCTTGTCCACAACACAAATAGCTCCTTACCTACAGTACAATCCAGTACAAAATGCAGTTTACAATAATAAATGGATTCAGTAATTTTTGTCAAGCTTTGGAAGAATCCACTTAGTTAGTGTGGATCGATAACCCCCTGGCAATGAGTCCTGAAGACTCTGTGGTGACAGGAACTATTATGAGGAATTATCAGCACAGAAAAGGCTGAAGCACCAGTGTGGTACAGCAATTGGTAGAAGGCTAAAAAAAGGAAATTAAAAACAAAAAGTTGGCAAGATCAAAATTGTTCTGTTCCAGATTCAGGAGCATTTTTTCCAGGTTACAGGTCGTTTCATCCCCATGTGGACATCTGAAAGAGGCCAAACAATGTGCACCCTACCGGTGTTTACTTCTCCCCACTAACTACAAAAGGAGGGTGAGGTCATTAACCAAGATCCAGACACCAAACTTGCAGATGTCTTGCATCAGGGCGAGATGAGTCCCACCCAAAAATCTCACCGGATAAGGCCATTTCCACACAGATCTCCTTATGGACACACGTGCCACAGGGAGGGTACACTGCAGCTGGCAGCAGCGGTCCTCCTGAGGAGACCGAGGTGTTTGGCAGCCCTCCTGGGATTTGGACACGTGAGCCAGCCTCAGAGATGGAAGGTCTGTCACCTCCTCCAGACAACACATGCACTGCACCACCACCACTGACAGTGCCTCCATTTGCAGAGGCAAGGGTATCACAAAAGCAGAAAATTAAAACTGATTGAGGCAAGAGACTGTCATTCTCATGAAGTAATACAAAAGTACATCCTTTTTTCTTGAAGGAGAGAGGCAGCTGGTGAGCCCTTCCTAGCGATTTTATGCAGCTGGCATCAATTACCACTTTAAGCCATTATCTGTGAATACAAACTCCCATTGAAACCCTCTTTGTCTTCCCTCTGATGGAGCTGGTGGAAGTGTTTTATACTTACATATTCCCTGTCTGTTTGTGACAGCATGTCTGATTACCAGTAATTTTTGCAGTAAGCTATACTTTTGCAAGACTCACGTGGTTAAATCAAGCTTGGAGCAGCTTTCCTCTCCCTTTTCATGTGTTTCCCTTCAGAGACTAAATGGACATGCCAGCATCCCTAGGGGTTTCTAAGTGCAACACTCTTTTACCAAAATATTCTTGCCTGTAAGATCAAAACCTGCATATGACTCCCACACAGAAATCCACCTATGTATATTCAGATAATTTCTAACCATTTGAATCAGCATAATGAAAATAAACCCAGGTGTGTTACCTCTCAGCCTACCACCCAGCAGTACCTGATCAGCTTGCTTACTGCTCCACCACAAAGCTCAACATCCCTTGTTCTTCCATTCATCACTGCACATTAAGTATCAGTGTGGGGTTTTGTGCATACAGATGGCAAATCAATGACTTGTTTTTATTGCTTCAGCATTTACAAAATTGTGGTGATTTAAGTAGCTGAAGATTTAAGTATTCGACCGTGGTTGCCACTGGAGAAACTCGCAGTCAAAAAATGCTATTAGTGCGGATGCATGTAAGGAAGATTATCAGCTGTTTTCCAAAGGTAGCACTGCACCCCCTGCAACATTATGGAAAGAAAACACTGTGTATTTACACAAATTTTTAGAAGACAAGGAATTCAGAAACACTTTGCTGGACATTTTTGAGGGATGGAAAAGAAGAGAAGTAGGCTCTAGAAGTGTTGGAATCAGGGAGGACATAACCAAAGGGAAAGTCACTCCAAGTCTGTCCCTAAACATCATTGTCTAGATGCCTCAGGAGACCAAGCAGTCCTAACAGGAGACAACAGTCCTAACCTATTCCAGCACTAAAACTGGTATGAGACCCCTATGAGAAATTGTCTCTGAGAAACACACCTGGAAGAGCAAGGGGGAAATAACACTGTTTCCCAAGCTCTACAGCACAATAAAATTATTTCAGGAGCTGAATTTTAAAATAAAAAAACCCCCAAACCTCCCAAGGTAGAGCAAAGACATGTCTGAAGGCATGTAAGTGGTGACTTTCCATTCAAACTCCCTCACCCGGAAGATCTGTCTGACTACTACTCTTGGCTGGAAGTTTATTCTGCCAACCTAAGGAGGAGAAACTCAGTATTATTTCCAAAGGTTTTATTTATGCTACTATTATGATGATGAGAAATGTGAATGAGAAAACACAGTCCAGCAACGTTAAAGGAAGACAGTGTTCTGTGATAAAGGAGAGAGCAAGTTTACTTATCCTACCAGATGATTTATACACTGCTCTAAATCAGTGTGAAGCAGAATACAAATTGGTCCTTTCAGTAACTTTGCTTTCTGATTTAAAAAATGAGACAGTGACAAATCTCGTCTGTCTCCTCACAAATGACATCTAGTCATTTCAAGCTACAATCAAGGGTTTTTTAGAATTAATATTAGTACCAAACAGTGTAAAATCAAACACCAGCAAAACAGGATGGGGTGAGGGAAGCCTTCAAATCTCCTCTCCTTTGCTTTCCCAGTATTGCTCACAAAGCCTTGCCTGCCTATACCCATGGAGCTGCCCTGCCTGGAGAATGGCAGCTGGCAGTACTGTGCCTGGGGTTTCAGACTAAGCAGAGTTCCTGACACTCACGAGCTCCAGTGGCAGCTTCTGACATTTTGGAATCTTGAGATCACGGCAGAGTTGCTCTGTGTAGAGCAGCAGGCAGCAGCCTCAGCCCAGCACTGGGAGTGAAAAGGCACTGCTAACCCATGGACTCCCAGAGCAGTGGAGAGGAAACCAGTCTGCCTTCACAGGCATCAAATGATAACAACTTTCCCTTTCTTTTACCATCTGCCCCTGACACAGTAATTGAAGAAAAACAGGAGAGGTCCATAAGAAATCCAGTTTATTTTCCTTTCTGCTTCCTCTCATGTTTCACTTCTGCCTTCCACTCACATTAAAAAAAAAAAAAAGTCCTAGAAGACACCAAAACCACAAACAAAAATCTTCCTGGACAAATCAAATCACAACACCAACTTTTGCAAACCACCATTCTGCTTGAGTGTCACAACCTCCCTCCTCTTTGCACTCCAGACGTGGCCAGCATCCATTTGGAGCAGATCTGTCCAGGACAGAGAAAGTCTGAATAGAGCCTAGCACAATGGGTGACCTTTTCTGCTGCAGGAATCCCTAATATATACACTCGTTAATAAAGTTCTCACACACCAGGGAGATGTTCTGGCAAGGAAAGCTGGGGCAGTGTTGCACACAGCACAGCACTTGAAGTGGGAGCTGTGGCGCTGCCTCCAAGCCGGGAAGGAGGTTGTAATTTCAGGAGGAACCAAACCACAAGAGAAACGATACTTCAAGTGGGTAAGTCCCTGACAGTGACTGCCAAGGTAGGAAGTTTGTATAAAGCAGAGCAGCTTGCAGTGCAGAGAGTGCAACGTGGAAAAACGTGATCCTCTCCAACACCACAACCAAGTGCTGGAATTGGGAATACGACATAAAATAGTTGGTATGCAAAAATATCAAATGCAGGCTTCTTGGGAGGGAAAGTCTAAACTGTTTTAAATAAAAGACTTTAATTGAGAGATGCAATAAATATTTAACAAGTCCTTATACAATCCCTCCTAAATCTTAAATTTCTTATTACACCTCATCCTTCTTGAGACCTTTTTACAAGCCTTTGAGCTTTGTCACCCTCAAGCTAAAGACCTCATGTAAGTTTATTTCCCATCTGTCTCTCTCCTGTGTTACCTTCTCACTCCCAGCATTCTCTGTGCCTGTTTCACTTCACATGCAAGGTCTCTTTTTCACAGACACCTTACCCACATACTCTTCCCACCTTGGCATCAGCCGGTTAATTTCTTTGCACTGTCCTTCAGGTCCTTCCCAAACACAGACTTTTCCAAGGCCTTCAGATTGTACCCTCTTGGGACAGGCATCCCTCATGCCACACACTCAGTGACAGTGAGGGAGCACTAGCCATCCAGCAAGCAGTGGCATGGGTGCTGAGCATCGCCCACCACTGCTGGGAGGGTGCCTCAGCCTCTGCCCCTCGTCTACATGACAGCCCATGCAGAGACAGGCCCTCATGGGCTTTACCACTGGTGAGCTTTCTGGAAACCAGGCATCCTGTCACTGGGAGCTGCCACCAGGCTGCGAGCTGCTGCCGGCGCAGAGCCACGCTGCCAGGAACGGCAAAGCAGCCACGCTGCTCAGGCACCGTAATTGCAGAAGACGGCTGGGAAGCTTCCTCAAGGTCAAAAAAACCTCACTTTTGCAAGGACTGGATGGCAGAACAGTGCTGTCCTTATGACCACATTCAGTTACCTTCAGTGGCAACATTTCATCAAGCAGGTGAGAAACACTTCCACCAAACACACAAAACAGAAGCTGCTTTGTCTCGCCTTGGCACAACACGCTCTCTACTGCATGCTAAAGGCACTGTTTGAAACAAGAAAGCAAATGAGCCAAGTTGCTCACGACAGTGCCATCACTGAGGCTGCAGCCATAAAGGAACAGTTAAATTAGCTGGACAAAGAGGCATGAGGAAGGAGTAGTGCCTAAGCAGGGTCCCAGCACTCCCCAAGGAGCCTGTGTAGCAGCATTGTGCAGGCGCGGGAGATGGAATCACGTGCAGGCAGGAAGGAGCCAAAAACCACGTGAAGACAATACTTGTCTGTTGTCTCCCCCCTGAACCACCTCCTCTGCCAGTCACTGCGACAACAATATTTTCTTTCTTGCCCGATGTGCCTCCAGTGCCTTCACTGGTCACTGAATGAGCTGCTCTGAAGGCACAGAAACCACACCACTGCTGACCTCCCTCAGTAAAATCCTGAGATGCCACAGGCTTTTCCAAAGACAACCAAGAGAGAAACCTCCTAAGGGCAAATCGCTTCAACTATTTCCAAAGCTAATTCCTTGATCCTAGTCATGATTACTTAAAAGAGTTTCCTGCTCAGATTGCACACTGTCCATCCTCATCTAGCCTAAATTACGTACAAGTTACACAACAAGCTAGCCTTATATTGACATCTTCAGAGCTCTCATAAAAGAGGGAAGGACTAGTCCCCTACTTTCATCACTATTATTTACACTAGAAATGCCTGTTGCTATACAATTTCTACATCCACTCTCAAGTTTCTTGTGATCGGAACAAGCCCTTCCTAGCAGAAATTAAAATTAAGCCTGTGTGTGAAATAAAGAAATCTCCTTTATGCAAAGCTCCACGCTCAGATAATTAGAGGAGCTGTAGATGCTGGAGAGAAAACAGGCTAATGCACGATGCCAAAATGTTGCCCAGGTCTTCTACTTCCAATCTCAGCATGCATTTATGCCAAGGAAAGCAGCATCTCAGGGGGTGACAAAGCCAAGGAAGGCATTTGCCCACTGCCTTGTCCCTGCTCTGCCCTGGGCAGTATGAAGCTCCACCACTCCAGCCTGGAGGGCAGATCTCCTTCCCAAAGGGATCAACACATGAGTCCCTCCCCACATGTGCAGTCCAGACGCTGCCAGGCTGCAGTTTGGACCTGGGAGATGTAAAAGGCTGCAGGTTTCATGCAGCTGGAGAGATTCAACAAGAAACTGAAGTTCTGGCATGAGACTAAGCTTTAAACTTAGAGGGAGGCAGAAGGGGAACATCTGAGAGAAGAGAGGAAACAAAAGGTTGAAATGACTGAAAGCAGATTTCCTATGCACCAAATGCCACACAGACATTGTATTAGCAGAAATGTAAGCTGAGAAAGTAAAATATATTAAAAATAGCAGTTCTGGCATAACATTAATGTTCTTCTAGTAGTGAAAACCTATAATTACACAAAGACACTAATTTTCTTAAAGGACAGATTTGTTCAATATACAGCCTCACACCCACACTGACCAACAAGTCTTGCAGATGAACAGGGAAGAGGAATTTATTTACAACCCCTCTTTCATTTCATATATTGAAGGAAACTCAAATGCTACAAGACAAATAAAATATCCCAACAGTTTGGGATAACAAACACAAAAGATATAGCCATGCACACCCAAACAGGAACAGAACAAATGACAGGACAGGAAAGTAACCCCACTTGGACTTTCCTCAGGGCTCTTTCACATAGGATCTTTTATCAGAATGAGATGGGGCTGGAGAAGTAGTTTTCAAGAGAAATTCAGCAACTCTATCACCTGCCACCATTTCTTTCCTGAAGGGCCTGGCACTGCTCAATACATTGTATTCTTTAGGCCAAAAGCAAACAGACAGATTTGCAAAGCAGAGGGGGCAGACTGGCAAAATCAATCCTACATTAAGAAATAAAATTTAAAATAAAAATAAAAACAAACAAACAAATTGCACAAACCAAAACAAAACTCACGAAACAAAACAAACCAACAAAAACACCAAAACCAGAAACAAACCAAAATACAGAGCAGCACAAACAAGTACTACCACAATTGCCAGCAGCGGGCAGCTAGGTAGCCCTGAAGCAAGTACCTCATATTCCAGGAGACACAGTCCCACCAGTGACCTTTACCCTTCTACAGGACAAATATCACCTCAGGTGGACAGATCTGTCCTTCACAGGCACCTTTCCCCCATGTTAAATTGCAGATCCCCAGGTCACTTACACTCCAGGCTTCAGCACAACACTGTGTGCCTAAAATCAGACAGAATGAATCCAGGCTTGGTCACTGGTAATATCAATGGTTAAGACAAGCAAGCAACTGCTGGAAGACTACAAGTTTTATTATGGTCTTGGTCTTCTGACCCAAAATCAACTAGTAGGTGGAAGAAGAACTTTGTAACATATTGCTAATCCCTCAGCTGTCCACATTCCCTTAGTTTTCTAATGCTTTAATTAAGGGAACTGTCCTCATTAAAATGCTGCGAATGCAGCGATTTTTCCTTCCAAACATTTAAAACTGTCTGCAACACTAACAAAGCTCTGTATTTTGTCAGAAAATAAGTACTGAGATAAGGCCCAAACCTGAAATTACTGCATTTTCTTTGCAGGCCATCAATCCATTTCTATAAAGTGACATACACTTCACTGAGTCTGCTACTATGAAGAAACAGATTTAACACTACTCTTCTAAAGTGATGTACCTTTGTCTAATGCCCATTTTTAGTGCAGTCAGTAACCTATGCTCTGTTTCACACCCACAAAAGGAAAACTCAAAATTCTGCACTATGCTACAGCTTACAAAAATCTTCTTGTAAGCAAGGATTGGTGTGAGATCATGATCTGACTTATTCAACACAAGGTTTCTTTTGTGCAGCAGCCAAAAAATGTAAATTGCCCAGGAATAAAAGAAATCATCCGATCTGTACATGTGTCTTACAAACACGACTGGATGACAGTGTGAGAGCACAAGTCCTTACAAGTTTTAATTTCAGGTAATCTTGGCCTGAAGGTTTAATACTTTAGCTCCTCTGGTCCAATATTAGTCATTGCTCAGCCTCTGTCAGTAATCCACAGCCTTCCCCCTGCCTTACGCAGAGAAAGGACTGCAAATCCAAAATGCCATGTGCCAGCAGGGAGGATCCAAGAGGTTCAGAGGACCCACTGAGGACCCACAGAGGACCCACAGAAGGGATCACAAAAACAGCTGCGACACCAGCCCACCATTGCATGTTTCAGAAACAGGCTGAGTAAATCACTGTCTGCATAGACCATGGGAGGAGACTGGACCAAGTCCTACAGGTTTGTCGAAATCAATTTTCAAAATACTCCAGAAAATGTCTTTAGTTTCTTACACCAACATTGCAAGCAAGGACTGCTTAAAAAGCTGGAAGGAGGCTCACTCCTACTCCCTTTGTCACCATCTCCACCTTCTCTTCCTTCTCTGTTCTGGTGAGAACGGCTCCTCATAACGGTGACAGAGCAGAAAACTAATATCAGGTCAGTAGCTGTGACACCATCAGACCGGCACAGACCTACTGAAACCTCTCCAAGCCCTTAAACCACCTGCTACTTTCTTGGGAAGGAACGGGCTCCTTCTGCAAAGGGTAAACCCAGGCCCATGATGGATACCAGACTAGACCTGGGATTTCTACTCCTCCCTGCTCTTCTTAATTCCCAAAACCTACAATGTAACAGCAGCTTTAAGGGGGAAAAAACACCACCATGCTCAGCTACTCTGAGGGAATAGACAAAAAGTAATAACTAGAAATATGTATGCTGAGAGTAGCTTTCTTGAAGCAGACCTCTCCAACTTGCTTGTTCATGTATGAATGAGATCCATGTTTATAACCCTAGGGGTTTTCAAAGCAAGAAGGAATATGGATATTATATTTTACTTCTAAAATACACTACTGCTCAAAAAACCAGCTCTTTTAAAAATGGGAAATCCATTACCAAATGATTTACAACTGACTGACAAGATGATGATGTCTGTAATTATCAGATCCAATCACTCAAATTACAATTTACCAGCAGACACACTAACTATTTGATTCACAGTTAACATTTTTTCTTCAGCAATTGCCAGGTCCTTTCTAAAACAAGAGAGGAGACAGACAACCTCTATCAGTAACAAATGCAGCTGCTGATGAGTGGAATTCAGGGATGTCTGAGAGGGGCAAATTTCGCTTCATGTCTGTGCCAAACCCTCCCAGAGGACAGACGACAACCAGGGCTGCAACCAAAATGCTTTTCCTTTGTGCTCAGACAGGAACAGCTGTTAGACAGGTACAAAGGTACAGCCATGTCTGGGCATGTGTGATAAGCGAGTTCTTTATAAAATTGGTTGCTGAGGTTTTGATTTTCTTTGGTAGATTAACGCTGACTTATGCACACATTTAAAATCGCCCTGCACTGCCAAAGCTCTATAAAGGCTGTGCACTTTAGTGTACAAGTTAAGTGCATTTGGCACTACACTACGATGTACAAAATCATTTCCATGCAGCTGCCAGCAGAAGGGAGCTATATTCTTGGACCAGATGTTTTTGTTGTCGGTGCTGCCAAGCACGCCTGGAAACCTCACAGCTGAGCAGTGCTGCAGGAGTGAATTAACAATGAACAGAGCCACAAGACGCTCGTGTCCATCTATTAAATGGGATGTCACAGTCCCCTCTCTCCCTTACTCCTGCTCTCTGAGCAAGGAAGCTGGGGATGGCCAGCTAATTATTTACCTGTCTTAGAAGAAAATCCTTTCTGCCTCCATCAGGATAAATAAAAGCAAAAAACTCTTGCATATATTATACCCCAGCTGCATTTACCCTTAGCTGGGAAGGTGACAAAGAGACCTTGATTAACAGCCAAGAAAATAGGACTGGAAAAAACATAAAACAGTTCTAATGCTACAGTACATGTTTGTTTTTGCTGCTGGGCTGTGAACAGGCAAGCATTTATTAAAAGGTATTTCACTTCAAAAATCAGAGCTGCTAAGGCATCTCACTTTCCAGTTTAAAAACAAACAGCTCAGATCCCAGCACAAGTCTCCCACTCTTGAGCTGAAATGCTGAGAGCAGGGGACAGAAGTCCACTTTCCAACCTCAACACCAGCTTCCAGTGAGGCTCAGCTGCTCTTTGCCCTGCTGCCCCCATGCTGAAAAGCAGGGGCTCCTGCCAGACCCTAACCTGCCAACCTTGCCTTGTCTGTCACAACTGCACCGCAATGAGCAGAGGGGACCTGCAGGGACCAAAATACTGAATGGTCAGGCAGCTGCTCAAAACTGCAGGTGTGCATGCACAGCAGGCAGAGAGCAGTCCAAACAGGAACAAGGGAGGCACCAACATTCGGGTGCTGATAAGAAGAAAATGAGGTTTTCTCAGTCCAAAACTGTCCTGTGGCAGGCCCTACATCAACCACAAAGCCTGCAAGAGAAACTGGAGAGGCCAGGCCTTCTCATCCAGAAAGAAATGGCCCTGCCATAGTCCAGGAAGAGGCTGCTGCAACCCTCCCCGGGCAGCGATGGGCAATACTGCAACCTGACTGTAAAATAAAAGCAGGCATAACATGTTTTACTGAAATCCTCCAATACATAATATAATCTCATCTCCCTCAGAAAAAGCATTGGTTTGGTTTCCCCAGCCTGCAGCAGCCACCACATCCCCTGTGCCAAGCATGGCCCCAGCCTGCCCATCCAGTATCTGCGTGGGAACTACTCCCAAAGCAGTGCCTTCCTTAAGGATATATACAAAAGTTCAGAGAGTAAAAAAAAAATCCAGCAAAACCCAAGAAACATGGTCTCTCTTGTTCAGATAAATAACTGGTTGCCTTCTCAGGGATTTTTCTGTTAAAATAAAAGCAATGCTATCACTGCGGAGTCTCAGGGGAAGATGACTCATGAGCAGGAAAGGGCCTGTAATTTTGTGCTCAGGGTATTCACCCCAACAGATATTACAACTTTTTACTATGCTAGTCTGGTAACATGATTAAGTGGCAGTCTGAAGAAATCTTCCCTTAATCACACTTGATTTGAAACCAAACTAAGAGCAATTAAGCCAGCCAAAATGCATGGGGGAGACAGGGAAGGCATTTACATCCAAAAAATGAAACCTAGATTGTTCGGAGAGCTTCAAAATTCAGGAGGATAAGGTTGAAGGCACTGGATTTGGTCAGAGCACAGCTGTGTGACAATGAAGTCATGCACAAAGGGACCGCTGCAGCAGCCCTGCCAGCTCCAGCTCTATGACCAAGGCAAGGATCTGCTGGTTGGTTTGGAAACATTACCAAGCAGCATAGAAGCAGCAGAAATCCCCCACACAGCAAATCAGACCTCTCCAACAGCTGGAGAGAGGCAGCTAAGTGAAAGAACATGTGTTGCAGAGGTCAGCTTCTGCCAGACTAAGGTATCTGAACAAAGCCCATCATGGCTGAAGGTTCCTCTCCTGCAGTTTCCTGCAGCCTAGTCCCTTCAAAAGGCACATGTAGAAATCCCAACACCCACTCAAAAAGAAAAGTCTCACAGAAACTGATGGTTAAATTGGTTAAGCTTGTCTTTGCTGGTTTACTAAAAAATGATGCACACCTACAAAAAGCTTTTAGCTGTGCTCTGGATGGCATGAATTGAAAAGTGATGTTCAGGGGATGCAGAATAAGGAAAGGAAGAATAGGGAGGCTATTATAAGAACAGAAAAACATAATATTAGTACTACCACCACCCGTAATAATAATAATAAAAAATTCTAAGGTTTTGGGTGCCTTTTTATTTTCTTTAGCAAACAAACTCCCCAAAACAGCTCCATCTGTAGTCTCTGAGCATCTGGGGCTTTCTGCCAAAGTGATCAGTAGCAAAGAGCTAGCATTTGTCTCTGAATCGCAGCCATTATGTGCTTCAGTGTTCCCACACCACACAGAAACTGGAGGCACTCACAACTCTTCCTGGGCTAAGGCTGAGCCACTGATCCAAAGCACGAAGGATGAGGGCAGTGCATGTGTGCTGCTGCATATAAAGGCAGGGCACGATGGAAAGGAAAGGACCTCGCTGGTTTGCATGACCTATAAAACTTCCTGACTGAAAGCAGGCTTGGCTGAGGGCAGCTCTCCAACTTGCTGGCAAGCCTCTTCAAAGCAAGACCCCCAGCTAAAGGTTGTCTCTTTTATACAATACATCCCTTATTCCCTCACGCCTCTCGAAGTGCAGGGCTCTGCAAAACCCTTTAAGTGGTGTCAGCTGCCCACCAGCCCTACTCGCCTCACACCGGTTTTACCATTCATCTTGTAAAGATAATTAAAAGAGAAGCTTAAAAAGGAAAAAAAATTATGGACGAAGTTTCCTGAACAAAAGATGCAAAAAAACTGCTGAACGCCAATAGGTTCCTACCAGCATTACTAGAACATCCCTGTTACAATGCTGTGTATCAGGTTTCAGAAGAAACATTTGGCTCCTGACATCAGGTAGGAGGCAAGCAGGTTTCTCCCTCTGAAGCCCTCTAGTGATGGCCAAAAGCAGAGCAGCCACACATCTATTTGCTTTGAGTGCAATCAGGAGAAAAATGCAGAAAACCACCTGCACAAGATATCCCTGCTCCTCTGCCACGCCACAGGAGCACAGAACAGCTCATGGAACCACACTAAGCAGAGTGTTTGTGACTGTTTATTCATGCCCTGAGTAGCCATTTATCCTCCAAAGGCTGATGAATATGGGTATTTTTGTAAACAATCATGGATTAGACCTCTAATCCAAACAGGAACCAATCTATCCAGAGTGGTTCTTAATCAAGACTTACCAAAAAAAAAGAAAAAAAGAAAAAAAAAAGTGGAAAATTCGTAAGAATATAGGCTTGATACTAAATGTCTTTTCCTTCCCAATCTCAAACACTGAATTCCCACTTTTTTATCTATATTGACCCCTAGCATTAGGTTCAATTTCTGCTCTCCACTGGATATACAGCTCCTGAATATATGAATTCCCACAAGTATATATATTCATCCCATGCATTATCAAGTTGCAGAGAAAACCAGTAGAAGAAACATCTTCATTTTTATCTAAGAAAAATTCCTATTAGCTGCCAGTCAGTCTTCATCCCCCTCTGGATCCAGCACTGCCTCAGGGATTCTAAATATTCAGGCCTTTCCTAGGAAACAGCAACACGCTGCCCAAACCCACTGAACTCCATTCTCCTGCTTTATCAACCAGCTGTATGAAATTCACTTATTACAGAACTAGCTCTATAAAATATATAAAAAGAACATTGAGGTGCTCAAGTGTGTCCAGAGAACGGCAACAAGGCTTGTGAAGGGTCTAGAAATCATGTCCAATGAGACACAGCTGAGGGAGGGGGATAAGGAGGCTTGGGGGGACCTCATCGCTCCCTAATTGCCTGAAAGGAGACGTAGTGAGGTGGAGGCCAATCCCTTCTGCTGTGCCTTCAGTGAGAGGACCAGAGAAAATGGCCTTAAGCTGACACAGGGGAGATTCAGATTAGATATTATAAAGAAAATTTCACTGTTCAGGTGGTCAGGCATTGGAATTGGCATTGGAGGTGGTCGAATCACCATCCCCAGAGGGGTCTAACAGGTATGTGGATCTGGTGCTGGATGATGTGAGTTAGTGGTTTAGGGGTTACAGTCATAGTGCCAGGTGAGCAGTTGGACTGGATGACCTTGTAGGTCTCTTCCAACCTTGGTGATTCTTTGATTCCATGATATTTTTTATATGTCAGAGTGACAAATGATTAGATGCATCATATGCAACAATGTTAAGACGAGCACTGTTTCCCACAGCAAGGCCTGCTCTAACACCTTATATAGCTTAAAGAGCACTTTATTGACAAAGAAAATTTAAATCATGCTGATTGAATTCATACCTAACTATTGTGCGGAGGAAGAATGAGTGACATTCGGCAAATTAGCAATGGTACCATCCAAGCACACACAGCAAGGGCAGGCTGGGCTTTTGACTCTGGACTTAAAGCAAACAGATGTCTTTCAGAGGTAGATCTACTTTGGCTACCTGGATTAGTCCACTAAAGGGTTGTTTTCCTTTGCCATTCACTAACCAAAGCACCATTAAACTCAGGGTTAACAAAGCTCTTTGCCTGCAAACATGGGGCATGATCCACAATGCAGTTCAGCTAAGCCAGCCTCCCACAGGTCACCAGGTCAGAGGCAGCTGGCATCACACATCCTCAGCACAGGTTTTCCAGCTCCACCACTGGAACTGAGCTTGCCACATATCGATTCTTTGCTCTGCTATTATCCTGAACACTGGAATTCAGAACCAAAATGAATGTTATGGAAATCATCCAAAGCAGAAAGTGAAATAGTTTCTAAGGCAAGCAAGCAGACTAAAAATAGCCTGTTACACAGTGGAAAGAATCAGAGGGTAGGGAAATCCCTGCAGAAGGCCTTTACACTCCATTCTTTATTCCTAAATCTGCAGGTTGAAGCACAACAAACAGTCCCTCAGCAGTTACAGCAGGTGACTGAGAAAGATGCAGCCAGGATGTTGGGAAGGCGTTGCAGGTGGCTTTCCTCCTGGATTTGCACTGCAAAGGGATGGCTCGGGGTTCCTCATCCAGCCTCATAACTGTTAACTCTGTGGAGATGCTGCTTCCAGAGCAGCTCCCAGAAGCTGCCACTTCCACTCCCTGTCCTGCCTGGCCTCTCTCACCCACCCCCTGGCCAGCTTTAGCAAGGGCAAAACCAGTAGAAAGCTGATCTATGTGTATTTTTTAAAATATATGTATTTCCTTGCCAGTGAAGCACAGGATGGGACCTGATAGATTCTGGTGTAAGGGAAATTTGGAAGGGAAGGGAAGAGAGGCAGGGCTGTCCCTGCAATAGCATCCAGACACCCATTTGTTTTTGTTGTATTGTAAAACCTTATCTCTAGGGAGAAGTACCTAGAAATGGGGAGACCACAGACACCTATGTCTGGAGGAAGCACTGTTAACACAACAGGATGCTAGCTGAACATTTACAAAGAGAAAATGCAACTATTCCTCCTTTTTTTCCTGCCAGTGGGAGAAATCCTTTCCTGAGTTTACACATACTTTGTTTACATTTATAGGCACAGAGGGTGAGTTTGCATTTACATGCTGATCCATCCACTTTTACATGATTGATGCCAACTCTTAAAATCTGTGTTGGAAATCAAGACTGGGCTAGGTACATTTCCCAAACTTTTTAATCAGAACTGGGGAGCAGCACCAATTCTGACATAGGAACAGATATCTCCCCTCAGGGCCTCAAATTTGAGTGCAGACTTGTTTGACCATGCAGCCCCCTCTGATCTATAAACCAGTGCGACTCTATTATTTTATAATCGATGCAAAGCTGCACATTTTAAAAATTGCTGCAAAGGAGTGTAGTAAGAGAAGCAGAAGGACAAATTCAGAATGAAAATCAACAAACTCATTTATAAAAATCATTTTGGCCCCCAGGCTCAAAGGGAGGCAACTGCAATAAATGCTAGTGAAAAGGAAGCTGAGGTAAAATATGCAAGAGACAACTAAAACCTTCCATAATAAGTGCTGCCTTTGCATCAGTGTTTCCACAGCAGCGACTCAGGGCTGTCTGTCCTGCAGCCCCAGCCAGGACAGGTTAGCAGAGGGGGAGCCAAGCAGCCACCAGGATGCTCTCTGGTCTCTCTGCCCAATTACATTTCCATCCAGTAAAATATTCCACATGAGAAAATTATTTTCAGGGATCATGGATGCTCTCCTTTCTTACTCTTGCAGGCAGAGCCATGATGCTTAGCCAGGGCAGTAAGAGCTAGCCAAAGGTCTGTGGGCTGCTGCATTTACACTAGGATTTCCATTTAGTTCTTACCACATCTAGAATCAAACACTAAAACTCAGTTCAGAAAGGAAGGTGCTGCAGAGGAAAATATTCCTGGACACTTGTGGAGGCACCTTACAGAATGAGGTGCAAAAGAGAGCAGGCTACTGGAACTCCCACCTCCATCTTTTGCACCAGTGATGTGCTAAGTACAAAACTACCATTTTACTTGGTGGATGTGAGGCAAAACACAACACCCACGTGCTTGCTGTCCACAGAGGAACAGTAGCACTTCTGATAGTTAGCTTGTTCACTTCTCACAGATTCATCTTTCAGAACAAAACACTGATGAAGTGTTCAAGAAATAAAGCCTGACATTAAAAAAAAATCAACAGGTAAATATCACAACAAAAATTTAAAAAATGCCTCTGTGGCCAGACTTCCATCACCCTAATCATGCTTGAAGCAGGGTCTTAATAAAAGAGAGCAAGATTAAACGGTGAGCTTACTATGAAGCACCAATCTTTGCAATTTAATGACAACACCTTTGCACTTCTCTCTAAAGTGTTCTCCGCACTTTATCTAATGTTTTCTGACAGAGAAACTACTTTCTATCTAGAGGTATGTACACAGGAGCCTTGTTGGAAAGGATTTGAGACATTTACAGGCTCTGGGGACAAACAGAATCTTCTCCTACACTGATCAACTGAACTAGTTTGCACAGCATCTTCAAGGCTCTTTCAACGCCAGCTCAGCTGTGTGCTTTCCACTGCATATTTAAGAGATTGGGCACAGGGGAAGCAGAACACTTCAGGCACTAGGGCAGTGTTTATTGTGGTTACAAACCAGCTTAGAGTACATTGAATTCCCAGGTCCTCAAGCATTAGCACTTGCTACCATAATCTCTAGATTCAGGAGCTGGGCTTTAAGACTCTATTTTAGCCAACAATTCCATACAAAATCATTCAAACTGTGCCTTGCAAAAGAAGCACTGTCAGGGGACTTAGAAAAAACATTTTTGACTCATTAAATGTTGGAGAATAACACTGCTGTTTTATCTTTATATATACACACAGGCATGTTAAGAAAGGAGGGGAGAGAGAGATCACACAGGATAATCTCAAACGTACAGTACTAGATTTGTGGACTCATAAACTAAAGAAAGAACCAGAGGAGATTTAAAAATGCTTGAAAGTAATTTTCATGTGCTACACTGCACAGAACTTTTTCCTTAAATAAAAATGAAGTGATCTACTTTCTCCTCATGATTTACGGCAAAACAGTGGCCAGCTGACTGATAATGGAAGGTGGCTAAGGTCTGCCTACCATTTTCAAAGCAGAGGCTATAAATTTCAGCCCCTCCCTTCTCCATGCAGCCTGCCAGTTTTCACATAACTTGTCAGGACTTTGTATCTCCAGAATTTCTCCTCCTCATTAAACTTGGCTGAAGTCAACCAGCAGATCCAAATGGTATTTGGTGGAAAAGAAGGCAGGACATGCTAAGTATCACCAAGAAGCCTCATTTCCTTAGGAAGTCAAGATAAAAATATGGAATGCTGCAGCAAAAACAGGAGGAGCCCACAGGCAGGTGCAGTTTATAAAAATACAATTAAACACAGTCAAGAGAGATTACATTTCAAGCAGATACATCCCCTTTAATATAAACAGAGAATTAATTCCCCTGACTTTGATCCTAACGCCCAAGCCAGACTTTAAAGTGTATCTCTGAAAGATAGCAGCTTATACTGGACCTGGGATCTTTTGGTTGCCTATGCAGACAGGAAGAATACTCAGCAGACCCGAGTTCAGCCTAGAAACTTGCTAAAATGAAAGCACAATGCTCTGTCACAATCCTTATTGGTTTTACTCTGCCCAAACTGGCAAGAGCACACATGCTCTAGCACTGTATTGACAGGGTTGCCTTGTTATCCTTGAGTAGACAGTATGTCTGACTCACTGGGGGTAAATTGAGCTGTGCTGTGTCTGAGAAATAATAAAAAATGCAGCCCCATACTTTTTGCTATTATCTGCACACAAAACATTTGTTTCCCATCAGAACTCGAACCTCGTTAGACAGCTGAGACAATCAGAGCTCAGCACTGGGGAAGGCAGCAGCAAATCACCTGCACCGAGGCCACCTGCACAAATGCTCCTCTCAGGTCAGAAGAAATGCTCCATCACTAGAATTTGCACAGGTTATTATTGCTCAAACTCATGTTAGAGCAGGTATGACCTGTAGGTAAAATATCTCAACTGTGAAAGCATCTGCATGCTACCTACATTAACACTAACAGTGGTGAAGGCTGAGTCCAGGACACAGACTGATGCCAGCAGTCATTTGCATACATATGAAATCACATGTCATTAGTGACCTCTTTGTCACTGCTAACAGCAGGACTTCAGATGACTGCAGGTATCAAGCCTAATGACTGAAGAAAAATAGGCACAGTATTAGAGCATAAATGCATGAGTATTGCCCACCTGGACAGGTAACAGTGCCCAAGGATGGTAACAGACCTCAGTGAGTTCACCTAGATGACTTACTCTTTCTTTCTCAGTGTGTCACTGCAGCTGCACCATCAGACCAAAGGAAAGAAATTTTTAACAAGTCCAGACTTGTCCAAAGAGCTCAAGACTTGCAGAGAAATCTTAATATGCAATCCTACCCTTCTGCCTATAGAAGTCAGCTGCAGCCATTTCCATTAGGCTCCAATATTAAACATGTGCTCTCACATACTGATGAGCAATAACAGATCTCAGTGCCACAGCTGAGGGGCATATCCTGAGCATCCTCTGCTGTGCTATAGTAGAGTCTTATCTGGTTCTCTTAAAGCCAGGTAGGCAAAATTTTAAAGTCATCTCCCTACAACAAAGGAGATTCTTTTACTCTCCAAACTACAGCAAAGTTCCCTTTATGTAACCATAACTTCAGGTTGTGTCATCTAAACTACATTTCAACTTACAGAGCACCGGTAAAACATTTTCTGCTAGACAGGACAAGAACCCTGCACATCAGACATAAACATACAGATGAGAAGAAGGCAGAGGCAACACTGCTTTCTTTACACTTTATTCACACTGTGTTCCACAATCAACTTTGAGCATGAAGCCACTGCCCAGCCTCAACTGAAAAAGCCATGCAACAGGGATCCTACTAAATGAGCACCATGAAACCTTTACAGCTGAAGCTCTATGGCTGTTGAGAGGTGCTGCAATGGTGCCCTTCATGGCAAAAGGAACATATCTGTTTGTTTCAGCCTTGAAACACTCAGGTTTCTAAAACAAGCTTTTTAAAATACACAGAGAAGTATGCCCACAAGGACAACTGAGATAGGCTGTTCATGCAAACTGTTCCTCTCAGGTGGAAATTTTGCATAAGGAGAAAACATAGGTTGAAACAAGCATAGAGAAACAAGCATGTATGAATGTTTTACATCCATTTTCTTCTCTCTCCTTTGCCAATTTTTCCCTCACACAGTACCAGTGTAAAGTTGCTCTTCACAGGGACACAGTAATGCAGAGCCTTAGTGCTCAACATCAGCTCTCTCCAGCAGTATAATTTCCCAAGCTGCTTGGTAGCTGTGAAGCTCCCTTACAACTGCATCAAAAATTTCCCAAGCTGCTTGGTAAGAGCCACAGCTTTTTCCCCTGATCTCAAACCACCTGTGAAGCTCCCTTACAACTGCATCAAACCAGACATCCTCCCCTTTCCAAATAAGCTTCTCCAGCCTGACAATCTTGCTAACCCCTGAATAATCAGATGAAGAGAGTGGAAGTTTGCCCTTTATCCCAACTGGTGCCAGCACTGCTCCAGGAAATTTCTTGGGTTGAGTCCAGAAATTGAAGCTCTGACTTAAACCAGGTGTTAGATGTGTCTGCCTTGCTGGGAGATAAAGTCACTGCTCCTTGTAAGGACAAAAGGCTTTTCAGAGTTAAATGTCCTTCTACTCTGTCAGAACTATAAGCTGGCAATCCAAGAAATTTCCCAGCCACCCAAGGGCAGGGGTGTTGTGACATGTCTGGCACCCCTGCAAGGCTCTATGCCCTGCCCTCGCCCTGAAGATGGACAGGACCACCTCTGCCTGACCCAAACAGGAGTCTCGCAGAAAAAAAGCAGCATGGAGCTGCAGCAGAGCCCAGTGCCACACAGACATCAGCACCCAGGGCTGAACCTCCTGGCATCAGCTCCATGGAAAAGCAGGGGGAAGAACTGCGGGGCAAGGGCATGAAGCAGACGTAGGTGAGGGATCTCAATTAAAGAAGGAAAGTCAATTATACAAATGCTCTGCAGTTCAACAAAGACCGCCCTACTAGCTGCAAGACTATTGTAGCTCTTTTTGACCTCCCCCAAAACCAGATGTTACAGCTCAAGGGACCACTCTGTCCAGCTTTGTTTTCCTCTGAACTGTAATATATAATTCCCAGCAACTTTTTTTTTTCTTAACCTAATCCCTAGAAGAGATCAGAGGTTAATCAGCTTCAGGAGAACTGGACAGCAGGGCTGTCAAGATTGTAAATAGCGTTCCTTTTTTTTTCTTTTCCACAGAACACTTCTTTATTTTGCCAGGTAACTGTTTAACCAAAGACTGCAAAATGTTGTACAGACTAGTAGCAAGCAATCTTTAATTTCAGGGACAAGCAAGCAGAGTGCCAGTACTCTCCATGGAACAATCTGGATTTTTAGGTCCCTTATCAATTTTCCCTAATTCACATTACAAAAAAGTGACTGCTACGAAACACTGGAAGGCCAAAAACTTTTGGTAACTCTAGTAACTTTAGGTTTGCTTTGGCTAACTTCACAGTAAATACAGCCACGGACTGGTACCTAAGTACTTTATCAGGCAGCTGCACTAAGCCAGATAAAGCCAGGTAAAGCACTGCATTCATATCTCTACACTAAAAGGATGGCCCCTGTTCAGCTTTTCCAGGCTGGCTTGACGCAGTTCTGTTGCATTGGGCCACAAGGATCTGTATTTCCCATCCTTCCAGAGTAACCCATCAACTTTTTTTATTTTTTCCCTCTTCAAACCGATCAAAATCCAGGGATTGTCTTTTGAGTTTTCATGGGGAAAACAAGAACATAATATTGCAAACTTTTGGTATGGCTTATTATGTCATTTTTTCCCTCATTTTGTCTGCTAATTTATGTGGGAACCCACGTTTTTATTAAACAGCGGTTTTTCTGCAGACTGCTTTGAGATGTCCTATGGAAAATGGACAAATCATCCACATGATTGTAGTTTATGTAGTTTATCTTATGGCCATGTAGGCTGTAAGATACAGACTCACAGCAATCCAAGGAACTTTCCTACTGCAACAGAAATAAGCAGTCAGCAGAGTAAGGAAGATGGCAATGAGTAACTCAGGGAACCTTTCCTGTCTAGATGTGGGAGATGTGCCATGTTTCCCTGCAGGCCTGGAGGCTTTGGTCTGAGGTTGTAAACTTTTCTGCAGAGGACACACAGAAAGAGCAAGACAGGCAAGCTCTAAAAGCAATCCAACTTCTTTCATAAATCAGCAGGATACAGTATCCAGTTGTTTACTTAGCATAATTTTACACAGACTAGATTGGACAAGTCATGAAACACTGGGCACAAGAGCTGAGAAATGCTGCTATTAAAAAAGGCATGCGGAAAACTTTCCCAAGGGATGCCGAGAGCGTGTGTGGGAAGAGGTAGGAGGAAGAAGCAGCAGCGTCAGGGGTTGTAACAAACAGAAGAGAAGCAATTGTGTTTTTCCCTCAAAATCAGTTACTAAACTTTTCAAAGAGAAAAGCACTGCTGGAAGTGGAACACAGGAGCGACCTTGGAAACAACCGTGCAGCTGCAAGGAAAGGCTCCAAAGCAGTCAAAGCAGAGTCAGGCTTTAGGGTGTAATGCAAGTTAACAGCTTGGATGCAGGCAGATTTGCCAAGTAAGCTCTGCTAAGGTTTTAAATGCTATTTGATTCACAAGAAAACAGATTCTTCTAAGCAAACAGGGACTGCTAAATCCTGGGAGTCATGGCAATCTTATGATCATGGAAACCTAACAGTATGGGCAGTGAGTGGAAGGGATCAACATGGACTGAACACCACCTTCTCCAAACCAATGTCGCAAAAGGAACTGAGACCTTACAACAGAAAGATTAACAACTGACTACATATAATGCCTCCCTCACAACAAGCATGCAGCATGAGATTCATCCTACATATGCAGATTTTGTAAAACAATTTTTAAAGCACACATATGCCAGTAGCTTGCACTGTTCCCCTTTTACAGTCATTGGGCTCATTGCAACAAGGAATAAGAATAGCTTTTCATCAATGAAAACTGGTGGGGGTTTTGGTTTTATTTGTTCTGCATTGTGAATTTTTTTCAGCCTGCATGCACTGCAGCTTTGCCCTTTGAAAGTGAAAAGAAGGCCTACCTGTGCACCATTCTGTAGATGTACAGACTTACAGATCTTTAGGTCTTACAGTTCCATTAGTGCTTGCTTTAGTTCTGTAGATCTAAAGATCAGTAAAGATCCAGTCTTCTAAGTATTTTCCTTATTTGTTTAGAAAGGAGGAAAGTAGAAGAGGCAGGGAAGTTTTATGCACATCGACATCCCCCAACATTTCAGGCAGCAGAACTAACTAGTCATAATTTATTCAAAGATCAAGCTGATAGGCTTCAGCCCACCTCCTCTCATCCTTGCCACCATTCTTTTCAAAATTAAAATCTAAAGAGAAAACCACAAGAAAAGATGAGAAGGATGAAGAGCATATCCACAGTGCCATGTGCACTCCAGAGTTGTAATATCTCTTCCAATGCCTCGAGTCAGAGGTTATAATACCTCATTTTCTTCACGCCAACCAAAACATTTTAAGGAAAGTCTTCACTCTGACATTGACATCCCTCCTGTGTGGATGATCAAAGCTTTACAGCCCAGAACTGACATAACTTCACTGATCCTCAGCAATGTGTGAACTGCAGAATCATGGCCTTGAAAACTGAAAATCTGGGGTGTGCCCACAGAGCATGCCAATACATTAGGTTTTCTAATTTGTTAAGCATTTGGCAAAACAAGCACTGGATCAGAGGTATCCCAGAAGAAAGGAAGTCTTGTGTCTGTTCTCAGTTCAGGTTAGTCAGAATAATCAGATATCCCCCATGGCACCGCTTGAATTCAAGCAGAAAGGCATAACACTGCCAATAAAACACGCACATAGGCACAAATCACCTACAGCTTCAAGCAACCACTCCTCAGAAAACCACAATTTCAGTTTTGTGAAAGTTTCCACTCAAGCCTCTTTCTCCATGGGCATGGATATGGTATTATCATCAGCAGTTCATCTAACTGTAGTTCTTAAAGCAGGCAGAGAAGGTGAATTTTGGCTGTGGTTCCCTCAGCATTTCTTTTGGAACAGTGCTAAGGGTGGAAGTCGCTGCCCTCTCTGTCTCCATGTTCTCTCCTCCCACTGTCCCCATAAGTTGTGGTGAGCTAGGACCAGGATGGACCCACATTGTTTGCCAGCAGAGGAGGTGTTCATGAAACAAACCCTTGAGGAACTGAGGCTATGGCTTGAGGATATGGCTGTCTCTGGCAGATATATCAATTTGAGCTACTGCTCTTTCTCCCTGATGGCCAGACTGGATCTTTTCCAGCCTCACGCCACCTTCTTCATAGCAACCACACCAGAGTTTGGTTGAGTTCAGAATATGATGTTGCAATGAACCAATCCAGGTTATAAATAACCAGGGGAAGGAGAGGAGTAAGAGTATTTTAAAACTAGAACCAGAGCCTGTTCAATAATCCTGGCCACCACCTGACCCCAAGGCAGCTGTGCTGGCACAAGTGTTGGGAAACGGGCAAGGAACCAGCAAGCAAGGCTGGACAAGAACATCCTGCAGCCACATCTGCCACTGAGAAAATGGTACATGCAACAGTATCACCCATGCCTGGTGTTAAAAAGTGGAGCTAAGTTAGTACAACTTGGAAGAATTTACACATTTTTAGTCTCTGTGAGCTCTTTTCTTTGAAGCAAAAACACATGAGCTCCGCTGGTAGGAATGACAATGCTTTTAAGCAGCATGGGGCTAGCTAACATCTCCAAACTCCTCCCTCTGACTACTCTTCATCCCCTAAAAAAACATTGCACTTATGACATAAAAGACAGTGCAAATATACAACTTGCTTTTCAAAACCAGACAAAAATTACAGTAAGTTTCAAAACTTACTCCTGCAATATGAACTTAGCCATACTAAAGACATACTAAAGACAGTATTTTTCAACTGTTTTCTTTTTTCTGTGCAACCTCTCTATTACAACTGTTTGTGATTAATACATGCTATTAAAAACAGAGGGTGTGCAATAGAGCAAATCTTAGTATTATGGAAGAAGCCATTGTCATGCACAGTCCAGAGCGCTGCCCTGTGTAAAACTGCTGCATAGATGAAAACATTTGCTGCGCAAAAAACATTCACTGTGTGTCAATGTACCTTCATTCCTCTTTGGTTTCTCTGCTTGTTAACTGCAGCAAAAAAAAGCATTGCCTCCTCATGAAGGCAGCCTTTGAAAATCTTCAGCTGGAAATTGATCTTTATCAAGCCATCTGACAAAAAAGGAATATCTAGCCGTTGGCAGACACAACAGCTGAAGTTAGAGAGCAACAGTCACACTGCCCATGGATCACTAGAGATTCAGAGATAAGACTGAAGCCCTGTCAGTTGACCTAACCCTGTCTCTTGTTTTCCTCCTCTCCTGCCTGTTTACCCATTGCACCCCACCACTCATCTAGGACCTTGTGTCCAAGGCCATTTACTTCCTGCACCTATACCCACACTAAGCTATAAAATATTCTGCAGCAATATCCTTGCAGAAGTTTTGCTTGCTCTAACCATCCTGGCCAAAGACCCCCTACTCTGTACAATATACACGTAATTATTAGCCCCCGTGTAAGACTGAGGAGCTCAGAAGAATATGAAAAGGCACAACCTCTCTCCAGAAGAGCAGTATCAGTCAAGCTTTGCAGATATCACATGGGAGTATCTCATCCGATTTTAAATTTGAAGCTGTTAATTTGTGAATGGAACTCTACATACTACAAATAGAGCAACAGGGAGAAGCCCATACTTTTCTTCATCTGTTTTGAAAACTTAATTTAAACTCATTGCTTTTTGAACAGCATAAATTGCAAGATGCCCAAGGATTCAAATACAGGCATATATTTTTTATTTCTTTGACTGGGTTAATTTCCCCTCTCTCCCATCTAAACCTCCACAGTAAATCCCCCGGGTCAGTAACTATAACTACTTTACATTGCTGAATTCTGTTAGCAATATGCTCATCATTCCTGCAGATGTTTCTGCTTTTAGGCTTCTTGGAACTACAAGGGACTCATTCCTTTGAATAAACATATGCCCTTTGAGGCTGCAGATGTACCAGGGAGAACACTGTCCTCTACAACAAGCACACATCTCACCCTCCTTTTTGGTAAAAGCAAGATGATACTTTCCAGAGAAAACAAGAGGGAAGCAAGCAATCTGAACCTTTCCCCCCTCTTCTAAGAAATTTCTGAAAAGAGAATGCTACATGAACCCAGTATGCCCTGGGACAGGACAATGCAATTTGTGGAGGCCAAACGCCCCAGCACACAGGCACAGAGAAATCTCAGGCAGATGGACTGGAGCGGTCAGGTCCTGCAAGCAGAGAGCAAACATTCATATGCAAGGACCATGCCTTTCAACAGGAATATGATGTAAGCCTTATACCATCTCATTATTAAATTTTACACGTTGCTAATAAAGCAACAGGTTCTTCTACTCACCTCAGTAACATCCATGACCTTGATGGCTGCCAGTTGACCCGTTTTGACATGGCGACCCTGAGAAAGGGAGAGAGAGAACAGTCAGCACCAGCATCTCACCCATCCCTTCAGCTTACACAGAGCACAACACTTGGACAAGAGTTCCAGTCACTGGGTTTTCCCCAGCAATGATACTTCCCTTCTGATACTTCCTAGGAAATACCACAAAAACCTCTAGATAGCTAAAACAACAATAACAAATTTAAAGTGTTCCTCTTCAAATTTTAGTACCCATTTCTTTTTCTCCACATTAAAATGATGATTATCAAGTACAAACAGGTTATATTCACAGCTTCCCTTCTGTTTACTTTAGCAAAGCTCACTCTCAGTAATGACAGCTTATTAACATGCCAGAATAAATTCCACGTGTTGCATGTTTTATTTGTATGAACCAATACCTAGTACCTAGGTGATATATTACATGCTTTACCTAGTAAGCATGGTTAGCCCATGCTTAGGGCTTAGGACATTTCTCACCAGTTTGGTCTTCACAAGTGAAAAAAGTGGGGTTTCTGCAAGGGATGCATCAGACCTGCCAGAGCTTTCTTTGCCTGTCTCACAATGGCTAGACAAGAACAAGACGTCATCTCCCTTCAGCTGCACCACAGTACGGGTACAATTTCTCAGTACAGCTGGAGCTGAGTTAATAGATCCCAGCTCCTGCAGCAGGGAGCTCCTACCCTTCCTTCCTCTGCCTCCTTCCAGCCTCCTGTCACATATTTCTCCCAGGAGCACCGAGCTCCTTCTGGCACTCATTGTATCATATGATAAGCTGATTGAGATCACTAAAATGGCAGAAAGTTAACACAGAAAAAGCAAACTGTGGGGTGGGGCAGGGGATTGCCGTCCAGGAAATTAAACTGGTTTGTTCTGCAGTGAAAACAGAGCTGGAGCCAGCAGGATGCAGATCACAGGGCTGGGAGGCAAGCTGCATGGCAGGCCCCTCCAGCCCTGGTGGGCTGTAATTCGCCTCAGCTGACTTCTAACAAAAGCCTTTTTCTCTCCAGTGTATGTTTACATGAGGTAGAGACATCAGTTAGCTGTTGAGTAATTATTTTCCTAAACAAGCACTTAGAAATGGTCCCAATATTGGTATTTCCAGCTCTCCACTGTTACACTCAGCAGTGTAACACCCAGCAGTCTATCCTAAACCAGTCAAACAGCCCAGGCTCCCAACCACTTTCCCAGGCACCATCTCCAAAGGTTCTTATCTGCATCAGTCAAGGTCTCTAGCAACAGGTATGCCCATTAAATGTCTTCGCTTTTATCACAAATAATGATAAGAATGCAACTGAACGTTTAACTGAAGTCACAGTTCCTTTATTTCTCTCCTCACCAATTTCTGAGTTTCCTAGGCAGAAACCTATATGATGGACATGAATAGTGTATTTTTTGCCTGGACTAACACTAACCTCTCTACAAGATCTTTTGAGACTGGCACCCCAGAACTGAAGCACCCCAAACCACTAGTCTCTTTAGAAAAATCCTGACCCTTTCACACCTTATGATGCCCTCCATGGAAGTAATGGCCAGGCACTGCCGGTGCATTCAAAAGGATGGAATGCTGCAGAATTCACTGCCTCAGCTTTCTTCCACAACTCCTCTTGTGCTTCACTCTCCCCCTTACTAACCACGTGCTTTCTATAAATACATTACTGCACTCAGGCTTTGCTTGCTCTGTAAACTGGCTTTACCACAGGCATTTCTTTTTACAGGTTGGTCTCAAGCTGGTTTTGATTTTGAAACAAAGTTAGGGGTCCTAACGTGTGCAGTAGCCAACACTGACCTCACCTTGACCTTACTACTTCTTGAACCGAAGTCTTTCAGCAAGCCCAGGAGATTTCCAACTCCAATTTCCCACCCTGGATGTCTGCCTAATGACAAAAGCCTGTGGTCTTCTCCTCTGGATTTACCATCCCAAAAGGGAAGAGGGGAAAATGGCTTATACGGAGGTGGAAAAATGCCTACTCTCAGCTCTGCCCCCATTTTCCACAGCTTTGTTGAAGGAATTTGAAAGCCCAAGGACATGGGAAGTACAGTTTTAGGTACAAAAAGAATATGCTAAAGATAACAGAGAAACAAAGAGATCTCTGAAGAAAAAACCCTCCCAACACTGAGGAGGTCTGAGGAGAGAAACTTTTTTTAAAAAAGCAGTGAAATACAGTTCCCCATTCACTCTGCAGCAAAGTGGAGGTGCTAAAATGGTGGCAGAACATACTCAGGCAGAAAATGTGGCATGCAGAAGAGCAAAGTAGCAGGACAGGATGCCATTTTCATAGAATTTTTACTCTATTTGTCTTTTAAAATCTACTAACTACTGGTGGGCTTGCTATTTCCAGAGAGACACCGAAAATTTCCCAGCGCTCGACTTCACAGCTTTTCTGAAGTCAATGTTCCTCCCTGTGAGACTGGCCCACTCAGGATGACTAACGTGCACCAGCCCTACCACATTTCCCCTGCAGCTTTACGGGATCCTGCTGGTGCCTCCATGAGTGTCCCTATGAAATCTGGGGCCAGCTACAGCAGAACACAGCCACTGCTCATGTTTCACTTTGCTTCTTCTGGGAGGGGAAAAGCTTCTACATAACCCTCCTAAGGGACTGAAAGCAAGGGAACTGCAGAGTGTGGGAAGTGTGGTCTGCTCAGTATCCCAGACCAAATTTAAACCCTGGTCACTTCAGAATATTGTTTAAAATTACTCCAAATACCCTTTTCATAATGTATGGAGCACTCATACTCTAAAAATCTGCAACATATGGGGAGGAGGAGGGATGGCCTGCATGACATTAATTTATATGAGAGAGGTAAAAAAGACATTTGAAGCCACATTCTTTTCATTAAAAATATTTTCAGAGGGCGGGAAAAAACAAACACCACAAGCACAGCATATAAGCATGAGCAGAGTATTTGTTTGTTTGTTTATTTGCTTAACAGCTCTGCTCAAGAACAGACCTGTCAAACTATTAGCATGCTGGTATAATTTTGCTTGCAACATGAAATGGCTAAGCATTCCCATTTTGGAAACCAATCGTCAGATTTTCACGGCCAGCTTTTGCTTTGGAAAAATTTGTCAGTGTTAAAAGAGACTAATAATAAAATTGCAATGTGGTTGAATGTGAAGAAAGAACTGCAGAAATCATAGATGCGAGAAACCCTCTGAACTCAATCTCCTGGGATTAAAATTTATTCAAATTCTGCTCACAGGGCACTTTACAAATGCAGTAACCATAAAGGCTCCATTCAGACACCACATCTCAGCAACACCTCTCCACTGGGATAGCATTTTTCATGCAGAATGAAGCCTCTGCTTTAGTGCAGCATGGACAAATGGCCCCTCAGGGCATCCAGGCATCCCCATCCCCATGGCAAGGCAGAGCTTCTTGCAGCTTTGTTTCTCCAGGCAAATTGTTAGCAATTACCATTTAGATATCTGAAAAGCTCTGCAATATTGCAAAATGCAACCCAGGCTAACTGAAACCAGCAGGTTCTTAAAATATTGCTAGGCGCCAAATATCAGAGGCTGAGGATCACAAGATACTGTCCCACAGCCAGAATGCTGTGTGGATATGAACTGTGCAATGAAGACAACAGCAACCTAGAAGGGTCTTGCTAAGCATAAGGTGACTGTCTCCAGAGCCAATGGACTGAGGAAGCTGCAGAGGTTTCTTGAAACAGTGGACAGCAACAGGTAGAAAAGGCTACCTCATCCTGGGAGCAAGAGTTTGCCTCTTACTGGGTTTCAGCATGGAAACCACAGGAAAACATCAGCACTGTCAGCTTGTCCCCATGGAAATGAGCCTGCCAACACATTCCCTTCATTTAGACCACATTATAATTTTATTCACCAAAATTTCTGAACTACTTCTTGTTTCTTACACATTCTCCCCACTTTTCTCTCCCTCATTTCACGGTTCTATTCATATTAAAGCACTTGGTTTATCCTCCCAAGGAAGCAGCCTAAGAATATTTTTAAGAGTGCTACTTGTACCACTGCATTTTTAAATGGCCTGTTGGGATGAGCAAGTCAATGGAATTGAGACTGCCAACCTCAAATCTTGTCCTCTTTCTTCTCATGCAGATGACTGCAAGTTCATATACATAGAGCTGTAGTTCTTCTCATCAACACAGCAATACTGCAGCATTTAACTGGATCTTAAACTGAATCCACTACTTAAGCACATTCCTAGTCATGTCTGATAGCAATATGGTGTTTACTTCTCATCTCAGTGGGCTTTATGCATGTTGAAAAGCAGAGGGGCAAGGGGAATCCGTGGTAGACTGCCAAGATCTGCAGAACATAATAAATTTCAAGTCTTCCCACACCCTCCAAGTCAGTTAATACACCTACTTCTTGCCTCTTTCTTACTTTGCACACGTTATTACTGTAAAATTTTTAGTTTAGAAAGGTTCATAGGCAAGTGGTGTTATGTGCTGTTTTTCATGGTGCTCTTTTTCTCTTGTGCCTTAATGTTATCAAAGAACTTTGCAAAGTAAGTGCAAAAGAAATTCCATCAGTTAATTTACCTCTTTTCCCCACCCTGCCTCCCCCAATTACCCAAGATATTTATGTCACAGCAATGTATTCTCCTACTAACACAGTTTCAGACCTGTGGATTAACGTGCCTCTGGGAGGCTGTTCCTGGAAGCCTGCTCCCCAGCTTAATGGCATGGAAAAGCAGCATGTGGGGCAACATCACACATTAAGGAAGGAATGCACCATTTGTGACTCATTACTTGCACGTTTGGATTATCCTGTGCCCTGTACACAATTAAGTCTTTGGTAAACTTCTCCCAGCTCCCAGTATTCTATGCTGACAGTTGCAGAAAGAAGAGGAATTGATTTGAAAAAAACAAACGAACTACTAATCCAATTTCAGTTGCCACACTGCACAGAAGCAGCAGATTTAGACATGCCATCAAGTGAAAATACCACAGCACCACCTCTTAGTAGTGAGTGCTGTACAATGCCCCGATGGCAAACGTAACTTTCCATTTCACTTCTCATTCAGTTGACTCTTAACTCCTACTAGCCTGAGGCAACAGGCCATGAAGCAATACTCTGTTATTGGGTTGCAGGCCCCAATGCAATAAATGATAACTTATTATTCCAAGGCATGTTTACCATCAGCTCTTTCTGTCACCTGGCAACATAGAAAGTTGTAGACTGATCAACTTTGCATTGTGAAAACTTGGACTCTACATGGCATTTCTTTCCACCCCCTGAAAAGATCAGGTCTACCCTGTGAAAAGCATTGGGAGTAGTGCTTGTGGAGGAAACAGAACATATTTTTGACAGGCAAAAAGACAGAATGGCACAAAGTGAAAACAACCTCCTGGGTCAAAACCAAAAACTTCAATAATAAATAAATAATAAAGTGTTCTTAAGCAAAAAGTCTACCTAAACTACATTTGTAGCCAAAATTATGCTATTCCTACTGATACAGCTTTCTAATAATCATATGCTCCAGCAAAGGAGATGAATTTGTAAACAAAAGGATAATGTTTATCTGGCATGAAAAGTAATTCTAGAATAAAATCAAGCAAAAAAAAAACTGAGTGCAAAAACAAGGAAAATCACTGCAGAAATACACGAGAAGAAGTCATCTTGTTAGATGATTTCTAAACCCAAACCAACCAGAGCTGTTAAAGACTGTCACTGTTAAAGTCAAAGACAGGACAGAGCTCTTGTGTTTTCCTTCTGTCTAAATCTTGACATCAAATGCATGGAAAGCAAAACAGAAAACAACATACTCTCTATCCTGCTTTTGATATCCACAGGCTCACTAGCTGCCTATTGAAGAAATAATAATGACAATTTACTCAAGCATAGTACTGCATTCTGTGAAATAATGCACAGAAAGATACATAGTTATTATCGGTTTTGTTCTTCTGGGTAGAGAGTGAAAAGATGTTTCCCACTAGGAAGAAAAAGAAGAGAGTTCTATTCACTGATTTTTTACTTTGATTCCTAGTTTTGTGGTAGCTTTCCCACTGTGAAAGATGCTGGATATACATTATCAGAGGCATTTCCTTCTCCCAAACAGCTCATTGCCTAAATAGGAAGAAAAGAAAGGGGAGGGGGGAGAAAGGATGGTGGGAAAAGCATGGCAGAAAGCCACAATCTAACTTTCCCAGGATAACAACAGGTCAAATGCAGAGCTCAGTCAGAAGGCATCTCTGCTGACTCCCAGCACACTGCCCCGCAGCCCACCCCCCTCGTCACACCCACCAGCAGGAGATGTTTTGGTCTGATGGGAGAAGACAGAAAGAGAACTGCAAAGGCAGGCAGTTCTCTCGACAATTCACCTGGAAAACAACACTGATTCCCCAAGGAGCTTTGAAAGATTTGCCTGAGGCCTGACGTTCATGCAGGTTTCAGTTCACAGCCACTGAAACACTTCACCTGGCAATAGATTAAAAAAGATAGCAAGAGAAGGGGGTGTTGCAGGGAAAAGGGGAGGGTAAGAGGAGTGCAGCTGCGCAGTTTAAAACCACGGATGCTCCTTTGTTAATCCAGTCATGTCCACTGCAGTCCATTCAGCCAACTGGGATTCCTTTTCAAGACTGCACATTTCTGGCTCAAATGGCACAGAACATTCCCTTACCAAGTGAAGGCTACAGATTTCCCTGTTTTTCAGACCTCAAATACCGAGCAGGAAAGGCTGACTGTGACAGCGGTCACAAGGGTTTTCAGGTGAGGTGAGAGACGAGAACGTTGACTCCATGTTCAGAAGGCTTGATTTATTATCTTATGATATATATATATATCACATTATAACTATAGTACAAAGAAAAGGAAGGAAAGATTTCCAGAAGCTAGCTATGCTAAGAATAGAAAAGAAAGAATGATAACAAAGGCAGCTCTATCGGACTCTGTCCTAGAGAGCTCCGTCCTTGATTGGCCATTAACTATAAACATCCAAAATGGGCCAATCCAGACGGACCTGTTGCATTCCACAGCAGCAGATAACCATAGTTTACATCTCGTTGCTGAAACTTCTCAGCTTCTTTCATAAAAGAAATGTCTGCGACAGCTGACCAACAGGGGTCTGCTGGCAACACTGGCAGCAAGGCCGCCATGCGTTTTCACACAAGGCCACAGAAACTTCACACATTTTGGAAGATGCGCTGTGCTGAGTGCTGCCCCTCTGCCAGACACCCCAGTCATCAGCTGGGCACTGCATCAAGCTCTGCTGCTCTGTAGGTGACCACCACAGCTTCATGCACCACACCAGATGCTTCTTCTAAAGGGACACTTGAGCTAACTGGCTTGAGACCCCAGCCTGGAAGATACCCTCTTCAAGAGCCATCCTTGAAGTCATCATCCCATTCTTCCAGTCACCATCATGCTGTGTCCAGATTTAGTGACCTTTACTGAAACCACCATTACTCATTTTCTCTTAGAATAGAGTCTGCACCCTCAGCTGTCCAAAAAGAGAAGGACTTTATTAATCTGTATTTTTTTTTTCTGGTTTTAAACCTTCCTAGATGATTTAGTTAGCACACTACTGAAAAACACAAAAAAACCCCAAGTAACTAAAACAAAAGAAAATAATTAAATCAGAATAGAGGCGTACCTCCCACGTGGACACAGTTGGCTTAGTGCACATTTGGCTTCCTTTGGAAACATCAGCTAAAATCAGCTGGCCCCCATGCAAACCAGTTCTTCACCCTACCTTAATGGCTTCACCAGTCATTGGGTGAACACACCCCTCCTAACACCGATTTGTCTCTCTGGATGCCCTGCAATGGTCTCTTTTACAAAGAACAATTTCTTTCTGGCAACTATAATTGAAAAAGAGCCAGATGGAGAACATCAAGAAACTAATTTAGATCAAGATTATAAAACATGTACTTGTAGATACAAAATTACATGGTCTGTTAATGCAGATTGCTGCTGATTTCTCATCTTACACCTTGACGGGCACTTTCACTACAAAACACTTTCCATAGAGTCTTGGCCACTGTCTGAAGGAACGGCAGGCCCAGCTTGGTGGCATGGCCAGCAAGTCCCTGCAACAGGGACTGTGTTACTCGGGTTGACGGCAACCACCACAAGCGGTCAGAGCAAGCCCTGTGCCTGCCATGTGGCATCAGAACCACCCAGCGTCACTTCAGAGGCATCCAGCACCACACCAGGTTCCTACCTCAGACCAAGCAGGGCCCAAAGTGACCCACCAAGGTCCCCACTTGGGTGGACAGGGGCTCTAAAACAATACAGGTGCTTCTGCAGCTGAGAGAAATGGCAGATAAAGGGCAGAGTTTCTCCATCCCTTCTGCAGAGTGACATCAAATTAAGCCTGGATGAAGAAAGCCTGGGGCTTCTCTTTGTTTGACTGCTTTTTAAATGAATTCATATTGACATGCAATCGTCACCCTGGATGAGCAGAACTTTCCAACTGAAAGGAGCAAGTGACACCTTTTGACCAAGGCCCTCTGCATATCCAGGCAAGTCTGCACCCATTTCACTCTGTGCACACTCACCACCAACTTGCAGAGAAACCACCTCTTTGCTGGGCACACCCCTTCAGAAAGAGAGGATGAGATGACCTTGACAATTTTAAATATTTAGGCACTGAGTACCCAGAAGTGCCACAAAATACGTACTTTTCTTTGGGGAAAGAAAAAATAATAATGAAACCCTAGGTAGTCCCTGCCCCTCCAAGCACCACCGCTGCTGTAAGCAGCCTGCATTCTGGTGAGGCATTGTCAGAGGTCATACACCATGACAGAAGGAAAAATAAGCCCACACACACCCTACCAGCCTTGCTGCATTTCATCTACTGTCAAAAGAGACCCACTGCAAGAAATGGGTGACAACCATTGCCAGGCAGGGAGAGGTCAGTGTCCGTCCCTGGGCAGCATCCAGCACTCACGGACAGCAAGTGTCCAGCTATGCTGCTTCAGGCCCTGCTGCCTGAGGCACCATACTGAAATGTCCAGCAGCCTCCTGGAGAGCAGCAAGGGGTAATAAATGGACACCAACTTTTTCTTTTATTTCAAGAGTGCTAAATGGATGGAGCAATTGTTTTGGAAGGCACAAAACCTCAAATGCAAAAGATAGTGGGAAGGGAAAAGGGGGAACTATTGCCTTTGCTGATTTTTATTTCATTTTTTACTATGTTTTTGGGGCTGCTGCTGCACAGAGGAGCTCAACACACACTGCCTCATACAGCTGTCCCCATCAAGAGTGCCACCTGTTGTCTAGCTGCATCCAAGATGCTAACAAACACACTACATAGGCAGGAAATGCTAGCTTAATATTAATGAGGGGCAAGGGGAAGGGGAACTACTTCCATGTAGACCATTCCAGCAGAACAATACAGCTGAGCAGAGCAAGGAAATCAGGCTACGTAATGAATGTTATCTCAACATGGTTGAAATGAGAGATTTCACATTGGCAGCCTTAAAAAAATCCAGAACATTAGCATTAAAGAAAGTTAATGAACTCTTAAATGTACATTTATTTATATACATATATATTTTTTTTAAAGTAAATTCCAACTGTTAATACTTCTCCAGTGCTATCCCACACAACAAAAAGGGCTGGAATTGCATGGTTTTGACCTTTTCACTTTTCCTACGGAGGGGAGACACTCCATCAAGAGTTGTGGGTCTCTTCCAACTCAGGATATTCTATTATCCAATTCTCTTTCCTTTAGCCATTACAAACACCATCAGTGCCAGTTTTAATTACATCTCCTTGTCAATATGGACTAGGAAGCCAGAATTTGCCAGGCAAAAACTGCTGAAACCAAAATACACCTTGTAGAGCAAAGGTATGCTGCAGGAGGACTAAAGTAAGAAGCATTCTTGAAAAGAATGGGGACCATGTCTTATACAGTAATGTATACACACAAGAACAAATTCTACCAAGTTGCTTGTAAGCAACATTTGGTCTAAAGTTTTATGTTTTAATTAAATGAGGACTCGCACCAGGAGACTATTTCCAGCATTTTTATCTTCTGATAACCTGCCAAGTACATCTGTGATTCTAAAGGGAAAAAAAAAATCCAAACCACCTTGTCCTTGAGAAACTGGCTGGTGGCCAGCGAGTGATCTGTAAACAGCTTTGTGTCCACACAACTATTTTCAAATACTCAGGCAGTATTTTCAGACCTCAAACTATTTCTGCTTTGTCAGCAGGAGTTTGACTCAGAAATTCAAGCCTATACTAACAACCCTTTCTATACCAGAGTCAGTAACAACACCTCTCCAGTCTCAGCAATTACACAGCCGTTTATTTATCTGTTTATTTATTTATTTAGCAGAAGAAGGATCAAAATAAACGCCATTTCCTCTCTGCTGGTACCTGGGTAGTATGAAAGTTGCATTCGCAAAGCCTGTGGCAAACATGTTTATTATGTGAAAGGGCTAGAGGACAGAAAAGCCATTATGCAACACATTCAGCTCACAGGTTAATCCACTGAAAAAGAACAGCATTAAGAAAATGGAGGCTCTGTGTTCTCCAATAATGATTTTTTACCAAGTACTCAAGAACACACCAAGTGCCTCACAGAAACTAGTCAAAACACGTTCACCACTCTTAAATAACACACTCCAGGCTTCCACAGACCAAGCTGTGGCAAACAAAAAGGGAAAGAAATTCCTTGGGAGAACTTGCAAAGCAAGGCTGCAGTACTGCTGCCACCGCAGCTGGTCCTTACCTGCCTTGCTGTGAACTCAGGGTACAAATAAAACACAGATTAAGCAGAAGTTATTTTGGTGCAAAAGGCTTTGTTAGGTTTCTTTCTACAGGAAGAGTCAGCAGATCAGTACCTGGCTCTGAGCCTGGTGTCCCCAGCAGAATTTTGAGGGTTTTGGTCATCTGTTAGTCTACATGACAGCAGGCCTGCTGGCAACAGACAGAGTACACCTTTCTCAAAGGGAAAACAGGATCTCTGGGCAGCAGTTAACAGGGCTCATTGAAAGAGCCTTGAACTAGGTTTGAAAGTGGAAAAGGATAAAACCAGAGTCACTGGAGATAAGCCTGGGAGAACCATGCCAGTGTCTGAGGGACAGTGTGCTACCAAGGTCCTTCAGTCTGCTGTCCTAGTCAAGGCTGCAGATGGAGGTTCACATTACAGCAAAGATGGAATGGGTTACTGGTGTTTTGGAAACCACAGAAGTATCTGAGAATGGTCACACAAAAATCAGGGCTTTTTCCCATGAAAAGGTAGCAGAATCAACAGACCAACTGAAGCACATCTACATCAATGCACACAGCACGGGCAACAAGCAGGAGTAACTGGAAGTTGTCACACAGCAGGAAAACTATAATAGAGTTGCCATCACAGAAACATGGTGCAATAACTCATACAATTGGAGAGCTGCAATGGGTGGCTATAAACAGAGACAGGCAAGGAAGGAGAGGTGGTGGGGTAGCCCTGTGTGTTAGGGAGTGTTTTGACTGCCTAGAGTTTAATGATGGTGATGACAGGGTGGAGTGTTTATGGATAAGAATCAGAGGGAAGGCCTAGGCAGATATCCTGGTAGGAGTCTGTTATAGACCACCCAACCAGGATGAAGAGACAGATGAAATATTCTACAAGCAGCTGGAAGTCGTCTTGTTATCACTGGCTCTTATTCTCATGGGGAACTTTAATTTACCAGATGTCCGCTGGAAATACAACACAGCAGAGAAGAAATAGTCCGTGTGGGTCTCAGAGAGTGTGGAAGATCATAACTTCCTGCTGCATCTGGTCAAAAGTGGGCAGCTAGGGAAGCTGCCCTGGTAGGACTGCTGTTTGTGAATAGAGAAGGACTGGAGGGTGATGCGATGGTTGGAGGACTCTTGAGCAAAGCACTCACAAAATGGTAACGAGTTTTCAGTTCTTGAACAAGTAAAGGGGAGGGCAGCAGAACTGCCACTTTGGCCTGTCTGAGAAACTGGCTGACAAAGTCCATTGCAAGGGTAGCCCTGATGGGCAAAGGAGTCCAGAAAGGTTGGACATTCTAGAAGAAGGAAATCTCAAAAGCACAGGAGCAGCCCATCCCCATGTGATGCAAGGCAAGCTGGCAGGGAAAAAGGCCAGCCTGGTTGAATAAAGCACTTTGGGTGGAACTTAGAGAAGAAAGGAGTCTTTGGAAGAAGGGGCAGGAAACACAGGAATGTGCCAAGAAAGCCAACAGCACCCTGGCCCATATCAGCAATAAAGTGGTTCACACCTCAAATCCTGCATTCTGTTCTAGGCCCCTCACTAAAGAAGGACATTGAGGTGCTGGAGTGTGCCCAGAGAAGGGCAACAGAGCTAGTGAATGGTCTGGAGCACAGGTCCCATGCTGGGATAACTGGGGGTGCTTGGCCTGGGGAAGTGGTGAATTCACCACTGTGAACACCACCTGTAGAGGTGTTCAAAAGAAATGCAGATGTGGCACTTGGGGACCTAATTTAGTGGTGGACTTGGCAGTGCTTGATTCATGTTTAGACTTCATCTTAAAAATCTTTTTCAACCTAAGCAATTCTATGATTTTAGCCCCAAACACACACACCTTCTGTAGCTGTCGGTAGGACATACACTGAAGAGTTTTTTAGTATCTCTAGTAACAATTGAACTTCGGGAAAAATAAAAATCTCTTTTCTCCTGACAGCACAACACACACAAAACTGTTATTCAGCTCATGATCCAATATCAGCCATTCCTGCAAACCACAAGTCACTGCTCTGGACCACAACTGCCATTAGATGTAATATAAAAATTGCTAGTCAGAAAGGCCAAGCTTTTGGTTGTAAATCATTTGGTAAACTGGAACAAATAAGACAACTTACTCTTGCCCTAGAGTGCAAAAGAGAAGCAAGGATCAAAATTCAGCTGAGGAGCATGACTCATACTTTTGTAGCCAGTTATAGCCAGGCAGTTTAGCCCAGCGTCACTATCCATGAAACCTCTGTAATATTGCACTGTCACTGCTGCAGCTAGCCTGTAGCTGCCAAATAAATTTGGTCATATCAGACTCTCAAAACAAGTCCTCAGATGAGGTAGGGATAGGTTGGATTCAAATCTAAACATGGACTTCACCCAATCACATTCCATCCTAAGCTGCAGACATCTCACTGGTCAAAGAGCCAGGTAGCGTTTCAAGCAGACCAATCAGCAGTTTAAACCAGGTGTTTCAAACCCCCTATATACACTGGGTTCAAACGATAAAACTTGCTACTGTCACATGGATCTCTGAGAGTGTGTCATCCCTGTCTCTGACCACCAACTCCAAGTAACACGTGATAACCCCAGGTAATACTGCACCACTTCTCAGGTGGCAAAGAGAAAGGAAGAACACTCCACCCACACGGGCAACAAAGCTGTCCCTCTGGCCCTGCAAACATCTTGGCAGCCATGTTCACATCAACAGAAAAGACAGCAGGGACGCTTCTTGCTGAGGGCCAGGGCACAACATAAAAGAAGCAGACAGTGGACCAGCCCTGCTGATGACTACAGCAGGCTGATCATCTCTGGGCTCATCACCTCATCTCCCCTGAATACAGAAATGGGAACCTATAAACAGTTCAGATGGAAAGCCCCAGCTCCCTGCAAAAAAAAAAAGAAAACATTTCTCCAGCAATCATTCAGCCCTGACTCAGGAGGGCTACACACCCAAAATTTCCATCCCCAGCTGGGTGGTTTCCAAAGAGGCAGTCATGAAAGATCCCATGCCTCTGCTGATACAGTGCTATCTCCAAGAGCAGATGTAGCTGATTGTGAAGGATGCACAGACACATCTGGACTGCAGCACAGCTGGAACCAGCACACTGCCTCCTGCTGCGTGGCTCTTTGCAAAATAACCAGTCATCTCAGCTACTGCAGCTCAGAGAACAGCTACGGGAACAGCCTGGAAACCTCCAGCAACTTTCTGGTTAGAAGTCACAAGTGCAAATACTGCTTAATCCCACTCAGACTTTAAATCTTAAAAAATTTTAATCCTTAAAACACAGATATACATAATGCCAAAGCTGTAGCCAAACTTAATCTTTTACCTTTCATTCCACCACTTCCAACCTTACAAAAAGGACTAAAGAGGGAGGACTGGAAATAAATAACTTTTTTAAAGAGTAGAAGCCTTCCACTTGTTTTAAGGTTTCTGCTCAGTCACTTTCCTAGGACATATGGAAACCTACCTACAAAGTTTGAGCAACACTGCCTGAAAAGCTACCCATCATTTAAACAAATCACCACTTGAATCTGGAAAACAGTTGTGTTAATCAGGTACTCCGACCAAACACTGCAGCCATGACCTAATTACATTATGTGGTATGGTGGTGCAGAACAGCAGTTCCTAGAATTAAGCAATCTTCCAATTAAGTGTCATGCACTGAAAACAAAATTAAATCAGCTGTGATGCTGCCCTACTACTTCTACTCCCTTCTCCCATCAGGGAAAGAAAACAAAGTCCTTTCCAGCAGTCTGAATGTTGTATCACCAGCAGGACTGGATTTCCAAGATGCTGGGGAGGGGTCTACACACTCCAGATGTGCCTGTCCCAAATTACACCACTATGAGGACAACTAAAACAACGTAACTATTTTTAAATTTGTAATAAAACTGGATTTACGAAAGTTCCAATGCTTTAAAAGTTCGCCTTATAAATTTACAGCTACTTGTCTAATTACTGAAAAAGCATTACAGTTTATTATAATCATGTGTCTTCACTGAAAACATGAAGATGGAATGCTGGAATAGATTGCTCAATTATACAGTGCACAGCTATTGCAACTGCTGTCAAAGTAGAATTCAGAACAAGTCCAAGCACTTGTTTTGCAAAACACAAGCACAAGCAATAGTTAACACTTAAAGCAATTTCACTGAACCATGGATCACCAGGCAAAGCACATGCAAACAAGGCAAAATTTAGCCAAAAAGTCCTGTCAGTTATGGGCACACACATGGGCAAATGCACATTTATGCAAGTGTGGGGCAGCCCCATCAAACACATAGACAAGCCAAAAGGCTGACTGTGGTACCATTAGCTGACCCTGAGCATCAATGACCACCATCCACATCACCTACTCTGAGTAAGAAGACCCTGATAAAAGTCAAAATCCCACGCCACCCTCCTACGTGATGTTGCTTCACCACACTGGGAAACTACTGACATCCAGGAACTACAGGGCACAAAGGAAAGGAGAATTGGATGCAGCCCTGGGAGACCCGTCTCTGGCAAAGTTGTTAAACTCTGGCTGGAATGCTGCTCCACTATCACTGAAGGTGAAAAACACACAAAGAGTCATATATGCCAAAACACATTTTCCATCATCACGCACCTCTGCCTGACTTAGTCTGTGGCAGGGAGGCAGGCTCCCACAACCAGCTCTTTCCAAGGGAAAGCCAGGGGCTTTCTTACCCCCCCCAAGGGTAATACAGTCTGAAGGAGGACAGTCAGGTCCCCATAGGTACACAGGTCTGTCCCAAAGGTCTTATTCTACCTGGATCAGGGCCTGAGAGGCTGTGTCAGTGGGGGAAAAAAAAAAAAAAAAGTAAAAAACTCAGAGATCTTATGCACTTTCTCATCATCTAGCTACAGCACATCCCAAACTGAGATGCCTGGAAAGAAAATAAACAAAACAAAGCTCAAAGCTGCCAATTAATTTCCATCTGAAACATGAAGAAAACTCCCAAAGCTTAACTGGATGTTATGCTGGGCTTGAGTTCAAATAAACATGAGAATTCAAAGCTGGAAGCATTTAAGATGCCCATATGGCAGAAAGAAGGGAAGGAGCTTGTACCTTCCACCAGCAGAAAGGTAGAAGGACTTCCTTTTGTGACTTTTGTCACAAACCCTAAGTGAAACCAAGAAAGAGGCAAAGCTAAGAGATCAGAGATAGAATCATCCAAGATGCAACGAATTAAAACCGAGGAGCCGTAACATCCAAATATCTGCAAGAAGCACAGAGCAAGGGTTCCTCAGTGTGCAATCTAATGATTGGGACAAAGAAAGTAAGCAGATACAAGTTACCAGCAAACATCAGCGCTCCATTTAAGAAAAAAAAAATAGCAAGTGTCTGGTTTTACTTTAATGGATTTTGATGAGTCTGCTTTTTATTTTCATTTTTACTATCACTTCAGTAGCTTACAAATTATCTTCCATACAAACTTAAAAATGATAATGCTTGGCTTCCATTTAGCCTGCTCATTAGTTCAAGAATTTCAGGAGACACTATGCCAGAGGAAAAGGAAAAAAATAGAAGAAACCCAACACTTCTCCACTCTGTGAATTAGTCTGTAGCTAAGGGAGGTTTAATCTACTTAATTATACTGTTTGCCACTTGCATTTATAGCTAACACTGGAATCAGTGGGTGAAATTCAACAAGAGGTGCCGAGCAAGAAAAGTGAAGTCTGGTTGACTGCTGCAGTAAACTCTTCAAGAACCATCCTTAGCTATGGTACAAGCAATTGAAAATTAACAGAAAAACCAACCAGTGGGTATTTGAAGTAGATCACTCCAGCTTTCCAGTCTTCATTTTCATGTTCATTGCAGGCAGAAATTCATTTGTTTTTCTTTTATGATTCCTGTGAATGTGTCACACACTTAGCAAAAAGTACACCCTTACTAATGACAAATTGTAGCTGTCTCAGGATAGAAATCATAGGAAGGCTTGTGCCAATACCTTCCAAGCAAACAAACTAGAGAGATACATGGTATGCTTAAATGGAGTCTGATTCCTTCAAGGAAATCCACTTAAAAAGAAGGCCTTTGGGGTACATTTCTCCAGGCTGCCCTATGGAGGAGACTTGAGAGAAAGAGTGGGCAAAAACAGCAGAGAGGACAGATGAGCCCCAGGGAGGAACCAAGATTGAGGTCTGCAAGTCTGGCTTGGCACATCTACCCTAGGGAGCCACACCAGCTACAGCTTTGGCAGAACTCTGGGAGATAGGAGGTAACAGCTGTAAACAAAAAGAGACTGTGTTTTTACTGCTGGATGGGTCAATGGCAAGGGAGCTGAATTTATGGCATGTAGGTGCAAGTACAGCCTTATCTTGCATCTCTTCCTGCACATCAGATCTTCAGTACTCCCAGCCATGACGACTTCCTTCATCTCAGAAAACAGAATCTCAAGAAGAGAACACTTAATAAATAAAGTATTGTCAGGATTTCATTTCCCCCAGCTAGAATCACTTCGTGAATGATGAGCAAAGCCTTCCTTTCTTCAATCAAGATTACCTGATACTGGATCCCATGTGACACTCACTCCAAGCAATCTAAAAAATCATCCAAGGGAGGGGAGGATGGCAAAACTCTCCAAGCCAATGGAGCTTCTTTCCTAACATCTCTGCTCTCTTTGAACATCCAAACTTGAACAAAAAACTTTCTCATGGATATACCATAACAAAGAAGGTGGCACTCCCTCCATAAAGCTAGAAGGAACAGTCAAAGAAAAAGCAAGGAGGGAGGAAGAAAAAGAGGACTGCTTCCAGCACCATTAATCCTCACAAAAGGTCCTTGCCTAGTCACTGCTAGGAAGTCAACACACAACAGCAGGCCCTTACATCAGAGGAGCCCAGGAAAAAAGTGTGCACACAACAGATTGTAGGGATGAGCAAAGACCAGCATTTAGTAATCCCATCTACCATCACAACCTGCTTATGTGCCTTTTGCACAGGGGAGTCTCCCTTTAGTGCGCAAAATTTCATTCCTAATGGGGGGAAAAAAAAACAGTGCCTCCAGAGTGTTGGTGACTTATTGCCAATATAAGGTTAAGATAATTTGGTTCCTCAAAGCTAGATTTAAAAAAGGCTTATCCATTTAATGGTGCCATTAATGAGAGTTAACGATGATTCTCTCCACCACAGCTAGACACAGACACTTCCAGGACTGGACTGTACTTGTCCTTCCCATCACTTTGGCTGTAATGGAAAGTCTTCATGAAAATACAGGTACCTCAAATTCAGTGAGGCAAAAAATAGGACCTGATGTTCAAAGATGGGAAGAAAAAAAATTCTGTGTTGTTTGTCTGCTGCAATATCCGAAACTTGCTTCTCAAGTCTACAAAACTGAGATAGTTAAGACCTATGAAAAAGTACTAGTAACAAAAATTTTCAAACTGAAGTAACAAATATCCATTAAATGTTTCTGCAAAACTCTCTAGCAGACCATAAGCTCTCTGCCAAATCACGTTTGAAACCAACAGCTGTACCAGAGGACTTCTGCGCATATAAAATTACTTGAGGAGAAACTTCTCTACACATTAAGATCTTAGCATTGCTACCATTTTTCATCCAGTTCATGCATGCAGTGACAGTCTGACCCAAACAGCATCTGCATTTCTACCCTTCTGACCACTCCTCTAATTCTCAGTTTGCAAATGTTTCTTTCTACTCTGCTCAAGCCTTATCCTGCCAATCTGCTACCTTTAAAAATCATCTTCTTGTACCACCTTTCACTTCCTCAGATGTGAAGCATACAGTAGATAAAGAGCACCCATTTGCACCTTGCCTTTGCACTGACAGAGAAAAACATGCCAACCATCTCTTTTTCCTGTTAAACCAAGCAGGTAGCTCTAACATGGCTTATGGAGAACACAGAAGCATCAGAAAGGTCCTCCCAGGAACAATGGGCCTGGGGTTGGAAGACAACATGGAAATGTGCACATTGCCAGGATCCAGTAGAGTGAGTTCCCAGGATAAACTCCAGATCTTGATCTGGTTTTCCAGCTTTGCCATGAAAACTAGCACAAAATTCAAAACATAAATTCAGAAGGGGATTACTGTCTTGAGCAATTTGAGGCACATTGAAAGAGACACATGAACACACATACAAATCTGGGGTGTCTGTCACCACAAGACAGTGGGAGATGGGACAATGCATGTCAAGAAGAGAGGTCTGGAAGGAGATGACACGTTTCCACTTCAGCTGTAGATTTCCTCTGCAATTTTGAAAATGCAACTCAAATTTCTGTTTTGTTTCAGTTGTTTTCCTTTAATCCATAAAAATACTAACTCCATAGTTATGTTGTCAGACGTAATTCATTAATGTTTAGTTTAAAAGTGCTTTGATGTTCTTGAGTGAAAACTGCTATAGATAGATCACATATTAAAGAACAGCTGAATATTACCAGGACTAATGCCTTACAAAAGAGTATCTGCAATTTCTCTGTACTGAGTGGCCATTTGAGACCAGGAAACAGCATCAGACACATCCATCAAAAGCATCACGCACATTCAGTGCCATGCCAGATCCAGAGGACAGCAGATGACACCACAGAAGCAGAGAGACAAAAGCATGGGTGCTGAGGGAAAACCAAGGAAGCTGAGTCAGATTTCCTCTTCCTCTAGCATGAGGCTGAGACCAGACTGCCAGCATCCTGCAGTTCAGTTTCTGTAGCCTAAATACGGGTGATTGATGCCTTGTGGGACATCCCAGGGCAAGCAGAAAAGAACCTAAGTCCTGTTAGAGGTCTGTGGCCTTTTGGAGCTGATGCCAGGGGCCAGGCAGGACAGGATGCTCCAGCATACCTCTCCTTGCTGGGCAGAAGCAGAGGGGAAAGGATGGAAGGGAAAAGAGTAGGATATGGGTCCCATCCCACTGTCCCTGAGTTACAATGGCATCACCAGCAATACCTATGGTACAACAGCTCAGAGGCAGTGTCCCAGCTGGGGGCGCCTTGGCTGTGAAGGCAACTGGGCTGCAGTGAGCACTGAAAGTGGGCCCAATCCCTCTGACTTTGTGGAAGTGCCTCAACTTGGCTGGAACAAAGGACCCAGGAGCAGCTTAACGGCAGGCGTGGCTTCCCAGCCTCCATAGAAAGGCATGCTGCAAACAACGCTGCAGTTTGGCAGACAGGATGAAAAGGAAGAGGAGTGCCTATTCAAAAAGACACTACTGATTACTACTACTTCACGTGAGATGAGATCTTGCCACCTTTTAATTTCTCGCTCTTGATCCCATATATTAAAAAAAAACCACCAAAAAAACCCCAAACAAAACAAAACAAAACCCCAAAAAAACACACACACACAAAAACCCCTCCTATTCCTGAAAAGGTGGTATGGTTTTTCAAGAGTATATGCACTCTGACTTTGAGCTTCTGAGTATTAATGTTTTCCATGTTAAATATGGAAAGGAAGGAAGGGGTTATGGGAAGGATTATTCTTAATTCTTGCACTTCCCTTCAGCAGAGCAAAAGGGAATGAGCAAGTTAAGACAGTCTCCAAAAAAAGTAGCTTTTTTAGTAATGGAAGGTCTGTTTAACAAATATTAACAGCATCGTGTGGATGTCTTCAAGAGGCTGTAAATCCAAGATTTGCTGATGTTGAGGAAATTCAGATCTTTATCCATAAGACTGAAATCAAAGCAAAACGAAATAAATTTCTGAATTCCCTCTCTGCAGAGACATTTTGTCCTTCAAGACAAAACTCCACTGCTTCAGCACTGTCACTTCTACACCTTGCCTGGCTCAGAGCTGAAGCTGCTGGTGTACTTTCAGATCTAAGGTGTTCTTGTTTCTAAAATTAAAAGTCACTAGATCCTCTGAAGGCTCTGTATTTCAGGAGTGGTGAGAAAAGACTGCCTATAATGCAGGCCAACTCCTCCCACACTTTGCAACTGATGGCTCACTCTATGCCAAATTATTTTAAAATTCTGCAAATCCAAAAAAGAAGTTTCCAGAAAAAAAGGAGCAGCCTGGAGTTGTGCAGCACCCTCCACCCAGAGGGACCCTCTTCTGTACCCCAAAACCCTCCTAGCATTTGCTACAGGTTACATCCTACTCTCAAATGACAATTTTGCAGAGCAAGCTGGGACCCGAGGAGCTGCACTGAAGCAAAAGATCCTCAGCTCCCCAAGTCATGATTCATTCAAAGCTGTGACAGAGGACCACCAAGAACTTAGGTGTAGCCCACTCCTCCCGTGACACTTCAGTGGGCACACTGCCTCATCCTCCTTCCTCGCTCAGCTGCAAGAGTTACAGCTATTTAAAGAAGCTGCACCACGCATGCAGCAGGAAGGACTTGTCACCCTCCTCCCCTAGGAGCAGCAGACATCATTAATCAGGTCCTAAGATCACCCTCTGCCTGGTGCTTTTGTGTCTCTGAATCATTAGAATATTACTAAGGTACATTAGCAGGGCAGTTTATAAGATTACCTATAATGAGCATTGGTTAGAGGAAAGTGCATCATGAATTTAACAGAACAGTAAGAAAAAAGAGCAACAGTCTAATTATCTTCCCCCTATGCCAAGTTTCACATAAAGCCCTCTGTAAGGGCCACACTATAGCACAGTAGGGAACAGCACAGTGGGCTAAAATTGTGTTATTCTTCTCTTTGTTGAGAAAGGAGGACTAACAATTTGGACTGGAAGGCATTTAACTATCTATTTGATTAGTCATTCAACAGAATGACAGAGGTCACCAAAGCACCACTCAGCACAAATGCCATATCTGACCTCACATCACATGCATATGTGAAGTGCAATTCCTCCCTGAGCCCCTTCTCTGTCTCCTTCCAGTGCTGGGTTTGATACCAACAATCTGCTTTATCTCATTTATCTTAAGCTATCAGGTTTCCTGCATTTTAAAAGAAGACCAAGCTTATATCAAGAAGATGTGGAGGATGTGGAAGTTAAATGTGCAGTATTTTAAAGAACTATTTTATACCCCCAACGTTACCTGTTTTATATTACTATGCCCAAACACCAACACTTAAACAAAGCAAGGGGGAAAATCATGGCAAAAATTAAGCTACTGCAGAAAAAAAAAGACAGCCTTTTTTTATTGAGTAGAACAACCAATTACTTTCAGGTTTACACAGTTCACTCCTTCCTAGGCAAGCCAAGGATCAAAGAGGATCCTAAACCTCAGAAAAATGCTAGAAAAAGGAGCAGAGGTTGAGCAAGAGCCTGCCCTGGGTCTGCAGGCAGAACAGACAGACTCCCACTTCTGCAGCTGCAGCAAGCTATAAATTAAATTAATCCATCTAGGCAGAAGCACAGATGGGAGAAACTTCATAGTGGATATCTATAGCATGAGTAAACACACCCCTGCACGCAGATGTTCTGCAGGTTATTTTTCAAGGTACAAGATGTCCATAGGAACAAATGAACAAGGCTGGATTTGCCAGGCAGTTTTTCTGCATCACTGAAAATATAAATGATGTCACCAGCTCCCAAAGGGAAACAGTTGAAGAAACCACACAGGGACAGTGTGAGGCAGACATGCCTCGCATAGGGTGAGCAGGAAGCCTGCAGCTCACACAACTTCCCCACCAGCCACGTCCTGAGGATCCAGCCCAGCGTGAAGCACAGGAAGCCAAAGCAGCCCTTCCCTATGGAATTGCAGTCCAGGCAGATTAGAGGAGTTTGGAGCATCCCCAGAGCTCAGAGAGGCACAAATTGACATGTGGTCAATGGGAACTCAACATGAATTCTTCAATTAGGAGCCCAAGGGAACCAGAGAGCTAACTCTGCAAAGGAAGGGAAAAGATAAGGCTGCAGCCTCTCCACCAGCTACCAATGTGGTCTGGGTACTGGGGGAAGCCCACACTGAACAGTAATTAAAGCTGGAACAACAGGCTGTTGGGACTGAATGGATTCACACAGGCTTAGCATGAGAGTGCGGCTCAGCATCAATTTATTTCTTATTTACACTGCAGTACCACTCAGGGGCCCCAAATCAGCACTGTGTTAGGCACCAAATGCCCAAATCAGCACTGTGTTAGGCACTGTCCAGCCACCCACACAGGCAAAGCGCTCATGGCCTGGTGCCCTCACTCAGAGAAGCACGTGCACTCCCCAGCTATCCCAGACAGCAAAGACTCCAAGAGTTTAATCCTGTCCCAGCTAGGGCAGAAATGCCTGGCTGGAAATGCCTGCCCTGAACAAACACTGCTGCAAATTCAGCTCTTTCCTCTGGCTGCCTTATGTCCAACACCTGGGTCTTGCAAGTTCCCAGCCACTTGGTAGCCTGGAAGGAAAACCTTACGATGCTTAGGTGATTAGTAAAATGTTCTCTAAAGTGATCAAAATGCAATTGTGGCATTCAGAAAGAAACCATGCAGACAAGAAAAGTATTAAAATCCATTTTAAAAACCCACATACACCGACAAAAATACAGCAAACACAAAAAACATCACTTCTTGAAGCTTGCTTCTCCTGTTGCAGGGCTCAAAGAAGGTATTCCATGACCAAATTTTGACAATGTTTATCAAACATACTACGTCTCCCCATAAACATGATTTTGTTAGAATTGTCACAGCTCTAACCCGTAGTGTTTGTCATACTATTTACAGTCCTTGTTCTAAGAAAATAATGTCAAGTTCTGATGGAGGCAGTTTCTCAGGGCTCTCTTCCACCAAAGGACTGCTTTATCAATACCAAAATAAGAGCTGTCAAGTTCTCTCTAATGACAATATCTCATCTAGTTTGGAATGTTTCCTATAACCCACTATAAAAGAAAGGATAGAATTCAGTCAGATGGAGGGAACTAATTCTTATCACCCTCCTGATTTCCAAGGCCAGAACAAAACCACAGAGCACAAACACTCAAAGCAACCTTTAGAGAGAACAAGCCAGATGCAAACTGTCAGCCAAAGCAGGAAAGAAAAAATAAACAAAATAATAAAAAAAGGGGTCTCCAATCTGAGGCTCATAATGGAAACTGTTTTACAACTTGAATTACAACTTACACTAGAACTCAAAGTTATAGTATTTTCTTAGCATTTGTATATATGCCCAAATCAAACCAATAATTAAGCTTTAGGCTTACAGGATTTACTTTGTTATAGTATTCTACTTGGCAGAGTATTTTACAGCAGCAAGTTTACATAGCAGTTCATCCATAACCATGATTTACTTCACTTTTATTGGCTTAAAGACTAAAATCAGAAGACATTTAATTCTTCTAATTTAGCACTGATAAATTAAGGAAGTAGGTTCATGAGTACTGGGTTGCTAAAAGCCACTTCCATGCCAAAATTCCAACAAGAAAAACTTACTGCTGCCAAGGACATCACTTTCAGCATGGCTCCACAATTAAGTACCATTGTGCTGTGTGACTGGAACTCTGATGAACCCTGTCAGGAGGAGAAAAATATCTACTTTTCCCCTTTTCAGGTGGGTATTCAGTGAGGTGCCAAGGAACTGAGAAGTAATTTGGAGATGCTAAGACAGACTCCTGGTCCCATGTATTTAGCTGCTATTACCAAAAGGGAGAGATGGATGGATGGATGGATGGATGGATGGATGGATGGATGGATGGATGGATGGATGGATTTGCATTCAGCTGACTTGGAACATAGTGAAGAGGAAGAAAACCACATTAAGAAGAACAAGCAGATTAGATCACAGGCTGCTAATAAAGATCAGGAGCTCAACAGCAGAGTGGAGCTCCTCCAGCTCTTGCCCCTTTCTTGAAGAACAGAAATTAGCACTGGACCTTTCTGCTGTGCTCATGCAATGACAATGCCTTGTGCTAGCTCTCAACCAGGGAAAAAAAACAGACAAGTAAATAAAATAAAATGTTATCTCAGCTGTAGACAATTTTATTACTACTCTACTCCCCGCAAATTTACTAAAAATACTGTCATTTAAAGAAATCCATTTATTCTGTCCTCAGCTATGAAAACAAATTCTGGTTTTTTGAGGACAACATAACTGTAACTTAAGCCTTTTCAAAACATGCCTCCACGAAAGCAGGCTCTCTCACAGCAGCCAGATGAATGCAGGACTATTCAGGACGTTCTTTCAGCTAAAGCCAGGGAAACAGAAAGGTTGGTGGTGTTTATGGGTAGAGTAAGTCACCTTTTTCTTGATGCCAGAGGAAATGAAAAGGTCTAGCTTACCAGAAGTTACTTCTCTTAAAGTACAGGACCACTTGTGTTCACGGGTGACTTGATCACTTTCACTAATTACCATATTTGAAAAAGGAAGTATTGACCCCAAAAGAGGAAAGCAAGAGTGGTGCAAATGTTCCTTCATAGAGATTTACCACCTTGCCCACCAAAACCAAGTGGGTGTTTAAGAGAAGGTTGTTTTGTTTTCATCTTCAACCAAACTGCAAGAAGTTAGCTCCTGTCCTTGTCTGGAGGTAAGGAGGCAAAGCAGGGAAGCCGCTATGTGCAAGATGAAACAGGCAAAAAATGGGCAAAAGTCAAGGGTAAGAAAGCATCTGAGAATGTAAGCAGAAAGCAGGGTGTTGAAGCAGCAGGATGGGAAGCCCATGTATGTATCCTCCTGAGTCCCTCACTGTCAAATTAAGCCCATCTATCCTGAGCAGACTGTAGTACTGTGAGTCACAGCTTAGAGCCACATTTCGCACCATCGGTTCAGCCTCACTCAGACCAGACCTGAGCAGATGTCTGTGGGTGTGACTTGGGGATTCAGCTAAAAACCCATCTAAGGGTGAGCTACTGCCACCAGGAGCAGGCCTGTGACAGCTCCCCTCCCTGCACCTCCAGCCCTCAGCCTCAGGCACAGCAGCAGTGGCCACTGCCAGAGCCAGACTGGCAGAAAATTCCCATCACCTTGTCGAGGAGAGGAGGAAGAAAGGAAAACGAACATCCACAGCTCAGAGACAAAACCAATGCTGCTGAGCTAGGAGGCTGAGCACCTGCAGCCAGCAAACAATGAGACAGGGTCAAGGATTCCTGACAAGGAGGAGCAGACACGGTGAAGGTTGCAGCATTCTTACTAAAACCTGCATATCTTTTGAGGACAAGACACAAACTCCTGATGATTTTCATTCATCAGCTGGAAATCAGGGGGCATGCTGCTACATACTACAGGATCCTCCTTATCGATGATGGTTACCTGCACAAACAGACTGCCTGAGGATGCAGTACCATGAGAGCAGAGGCTACACAAATTAGCCATGAGGAACAGCCTAACAGACCAAAGCTCTCCAGTCCTGGGGCACAGGACTGGACGACCTCCTGAGATTCTTTTGTATGAATGGATTGTTTATCTGTATATGCATACCTGTGTACACACACACACATATATATAAATACACAAACACGTACACACAAAATATCTATTCCAGGGCAAGAAAAGATGGCATATGTAATTTCCTTAATACAGTTGCCAGGTCACCAATCTTGGCTGGGAAGAGAATAGAAGTCCAAACCCCCTTCAAATGACCTACACTACAAAGAAGTCCCAGTAACACAAGACATTTCCATGCATCTCATATCCAGGGACTGCAGTCAACATCTTTGGTCCCTTACATAAGGTTCGAATCCCACATTCAGTAAGAAAAGAACAGGCTTCCCCCTCAAACCAGAGGAAATCTTCCTAAGGTTAATCTGCTGGTTGTTAAGTAACTTAGGCCAGCCACGGAAAGGAGAGCGATCACATGCAGGAGATTAGCACACTGCAGACATGAACACAATGGCCCAGGCTAAGGCGCCAAGGGGGACGTGCGTGCAAACCTCTGCTGACACCCTGTCATGCCCAACGTGCTCTCAATGGGCACTCAGTGGAGAAAAGTGGAGGTGAAGGGGGCAATGAATCCTGTTTTCCTTCCTGTCTCCCTCAGAAAACAGTCCGTATGGTCTTCCATCCCCCCTTCCCCTCCTCACACCCCCACTTCCCAGTGGCTCAGGCAGGGCCAGGGTGGTGTAGGGGATCTGAGCTACAAACTTTCCTGAGGAAATGCCACTGAGATGGTATCATCAGATCCTTTGAGAGTAGAGAAGAGATAAGACAAGCTCTGGGAGATAATTACCCATTTGTGCTAAGAACATATTTTCCTTTACAATGGCCAGACTTTTATTCTTAAACCTGTTGGCAATTTTTTCCCCTTTAGAAAGGTTCACCTACTATTACAAAAACAATTATGGAAAGTGCCTACTGAAAGCCCAGGATGACACAGATGAATACAGATGATTGTCCCGACTAACACCCAATGCCAGTGAATCAATCTTCGATGCCAAAGCTCTTCTGCTCCTTCCTCCTGTTTCTGCTCCATCAACCTGCCCAAGTCCTGTCTCATCTCCAAAGCGTCCTTGTCCCTAAAGGGAGGCAGGGCAGCTATCCATGGCACAGAAGGCCAGCAGGCTGGAGCAGGCAGGGCTCAGACATGGCTGTGGCCAACTCAGGCTGTAACACAGGTCAGCCTGGCCAAGTGTCCCTGACTGCTGCAACTCTCCATCATTTCAAAGTGAGTTTTTTCAGACAGTTCTGACACCATTTGGCTCCCACCACAATGCTGGCAGAAGGGTTGTTGTAATTTTGCTCAGCCATAAGAATTTTAAACCGTGCTTAAGCATGCTTGCTAACCACACTTAAAAGATCTACCAAAGTGCAGCCAAAAAGGACTGAAGCCCTCCAGCCGATCAAAGGGCACCCGGATAAGTAAGTAAATAAACAAGCATGCAAACACAGACAATGAGAGCCTATCTGAAATACTTCAAAATCCAAATAGCACCATAAGACGTTTCAATGGGATTTGTAAGTCAGCACACAGGAGTACTGTGTTTACAGGGATGAAAATTCAAGCACTGATCCACTTCTTAAGGCTAGCACAGGGACTTCTCACAGGAAGAACAGTGGGGAGAAGAAGGAAAAAATTGATTAGCAACAAGACCTGACATTTGCTCAAGTCAGGAGAGGAAGTCTGGTATTTTCCAGAGCAGTGACGGGGAGAGCAATGGGAGATGTGTTGATCCAACAGGACCATCAGCAACCTTGCCAGCAGCGATGCCACTGCATCACAGGACACAAGGGCCTAGGGACTATCAGGTTGGTAACCAGACACAAACTGTGCCTGCCTCCTTTGAGCTAACCACCTTCCTGGGCTTCTGCTGCCCTGCAGGGCACCCCCAAATTCTCCACCAGCTTCATTCCCAAGGGCCTAGATCAAAGAGCCTTCTCTGTGGCAGGAGGGAACAAGTCATGCTCCCCAGCAAGAGCACAGCAGGGAGGGAGGGAAACCAAAGAAACCACCTGCTGCCTTTAGTCAGGCAGTCCCCAAAACCTCACTGCCTCTGAAATGGTATCACACTAGCAATGGCATTTTTTCATCAGCAGCATAAGACAGATTAAATGGTAACACTCAATGTTACTTCAAAGGTAATTTTTTTTTAAAAAGGGAAAAAGAAGCAGTCAGTGATTTTCAGAAAACATTCCAAAAAGACAAGTTTCCTTAAGCCTTCTCAAAAACTGAAGGCACATGAGTAGTCACACTTGTCACATCTAAGAGTTTGAGCTGCAGGCCCCACACCCCCTGGGAATTAATTTAGAAACTACAGGAGAGATTCAAAGACTTCTTGTCCAAGCCACATACACAAAATAAAAACCAATTCTTCAGCCTGTGTCCTCAACACCCCTCCAAACCCAGTGGCATAAATACACTCTAACAACACAAGGGCAGCAATCAAATAAGCACATTTAATGCAATTTACCCATAATGAAAGCTAAGGCTTCCCTAATGCAAGAGATGCCACAGGTTACTCTTATCCATCACGGTGCAGCCCCAAACAGTCCCCTCTCCAGGGCTACTCTGGACACAGATGAAATGCCAACAGCTCCACAAGGGCAACAGATGGAGGATGGGGGGAAGAAATGACCACCAGGAGCTACTTCAGGCCTCCCACGAACCATACAGCAATATTTCCAGTAACAGCTACAGGTGACCAAGGGACAATGACATGTAATATTATACTTGTAACAACTGGCAAGGCCATTGGTAACAAACAGATAATTTTCCCTTCTCTTCTAAAATAGCCAGGGTCAGTAGCCTGGCTTTTTCCCCCAAACATAAACCTTCCCATAAGAACCAAGAGCACTGCAAGACTAAGTTGCAAGTTCTGACTAAACTTTAGTATTAAAAACTGTGAAAAGAGCCTGTTATCGTCATAACTCGTGGCAGGCCTAACCTGTTGTGAGAATCTGCAGTGCTGCAAAGTCAGGACCTCCCTGAAGCCCAGCCACCCGGAGAAAATGGATGTGGTGAGCAAAACAGCACCAATACCCCATGAGGGAGCAGAGTCATCAGTCACTTGTACCTGAAATAGTGCTACATTTCAAAAGTGTGGAGAACTCGTAGGCCAGACCTGGATCTTGTGTTTGAATAAAAAAACTGTAGCTAGGAGCTTTACATAGTATCTGGTTAAGTGTGCAATAGGGGAAACGCTATCACTGATGGCTACTCACTTCTCCCTTAAAACAAAGAAATGTTGCGTCCTAAACTCCCACAAAAAGAATTTAAAACAAAACTCAAAAGCCCATGCATAACCTAAAGAAAGTATTTTCACAGCATTTTGAAGTTGCTGTAAGCTCAGCGGATCACCGGCCTGAGACCAGTGATGGCAAGAATTCACCCTCCCTTCATATTTGTATTGTTCCTGGCCTCCAAGAGTTCAAAAGCTTCAGGTAACTCTGAGACACCCACCCCCACATTTCTTTCTTGATGTCCTCACAAAACAAAGGGAAAAAAAAAAAAAAGAAGACCAGAACTAAAAAACTGAGGATTTGTATTTCATGCCCTCTTCCTCTCATCAGAAAAAATGTAGGTAAAAAATGTGGAATGGTCCAGCTCTCTCCATACAGATAAATGACAGAGTTCAGGGAAATAATACATGCTGCACTTCTGAAATGGCCATGCAACTTTAAATCCCTTAACACACTTCTGATAAGTTTAAAATATTAAAGTGAGTTCAGGGTTGAATAGGCCTAGCCATCTCGTTTCAAACATTTGGCAACTGAGACTTAAAACTGAGCCTTCTGAAAAACAGAAGCAGTAGGAAAAGGTAAAAATACAGGGGCAGCAGTCAAGCCTCAGATCCCAAGGGTAGCCTTCCCCCCCTTCCCCTACAGCCAGTACAAGGTGGTCAGAAAAATGGCCAAAAAATGAGAAGCCAGATGAGAGGATTTGTAACATGAAACCACCAGGCACAATACTGACTGAGAGGGAAGGAGGGGAAAAATATTAAAAAAAAAAAACCAAAACTGCCCAGCTCCTGATAGAAAGGTCACTAAAGACAGATGGTTCATTTGGAAGGTTGGTAGGAGTGTGCTGCTCAAACCTGGGCACCAGCACCCAACACCTACATACCCGCTGGCAGAGGAAGATGCCCACAGACCAACCAGAGGGGCTGTGCCCAGGACCATGTGCAGCGCCTTGCCAGGACACAACACCCAGCTCCCAGCGTCCCCACCCACAGCTGCTGCCACAGTGAGCGAGCACGCCTGGACCTGGGGAGATGGACGACAAGGAGAACAACGGTGCAGCCACAAATGACTTTTGGATTTAGGTTTCCTGGATGGGTATCAGCAATCTGTCATAAAAGGAAAGAAAAGCCCTAACCAAGCCATCAGCTACACTCATTAAAATCCTAAGGACGCCTGGAGAATTGCCCTTTCTACAGCATTAGAAAGTCGTTGGCAAGTTCGTCTGAACCGGGATGGAGATTACCCTCTGCACTCCCCCTTTCCTCTGCTCACTCCCAATTTAACTACAGGAGAAAAAACTGTATCACATTTAACAAAAAAAAAAAAAAACTATTTATCCCCTCGCTGCCATCACGTGAGCCTGCACAAGGAACAAAAGCCCTTTGCTCACCCAGCCACAAGGAGCCCTTTAAGCACTTCAGCACAGCCCAAGAGTACCCTTCCAATTAGCCTTTAAACTGTGCCACTAAAATAAATAAAGAAAACCCTTTCATGCAACAATGTTACCCCTTCACCACAGAAAGCGGCATTGCTGGGGCATGCATATACATCCCCTATCCAGAGGGAGAAAAAATTCCTAAATTTAGGCATGTTTTCTGCCTTCCTTGTATCCATCAACAGATCAAGCTCTTCATTAATGGTGTTCATCTAACTTTCTAATTTAAAAGATGAAATCACTCCTGCACAGTACCTTAAAGAGGACAGTTATTTTAGACCCCCATTCCAGAGAAAGCAGTATAAAACAACTTATCCTCATTTCCAACGTGAACTAGAAGCAATGCTGTAAAAAGCAAATGCAACTCCAGCGCAGACTTCAGAGACTCGGAGGATTTGTGCTCAAGGACCAGTTCAAGGCTCGAATCCTTCTGGCTCACAAAGCGGCAACCTGAGTGTGCATGTGTGCGTGTCTGTCTGTGTGTTCTGCATCCCTGCGTGTCCGTGTGTCCATACATCCCTGTGTGCCCGTGTGCTGGCAAGCCCTGTGCCACAACAGGGGGGCCTGCAGAGCACCAGACCTGCTCCTGAGCACTCAATCCTGTGCGATGTTCCAGCATCCCCTACCTCACTTGAGCCAAGTCACCTGATTTCAGCACCTCAAATGAGTCAAAATGTGCAGAATCAGGCTGTACAGGAGAAAATCAGCTCCTCTGCTTAAAACCACAGCAATCCTCGCCTGCCAGTTCTTTTTAATCGCTAGACTGACAGCCATGTGGTGAAGTCGACAGCGCCAAGTACTTGTCATTTCATCGGTGCTGCCAATTCCCATCTTGCTGAGACAATGACACATCAAAAATAGCTTTCATCTGTTTATATACTGCATGCTCGGCAAACTATGTCACCAACTGCTGGTGTGAAAAAAAAAACAAAACCTTTTTTTAATCAACTCCATCCTGAAAAAAAATAAGATTACGCACTCTCTGAAAAATACAAAAATGTATTCCATATCTTGGGAAACCTTCAGTGCATGCCATATTTCATTGCAGATTACTATATCCTGGAAATATTTATTAGAGAAAATCATAATTCTCACTCTTTACTAACAAAGAGCAAAGAAGTAATAACCCCAACCTTATTTCTGCAAAACGTTGGTTTCTGAAGCTGCTAAAAATGTTCAGAAGATAGAAGCAAATAGCCAAAAGCATTCTTCCTAATAAAAACTGAAGTCTTTTGCACACCAACCAGATGCCAAAAACAACATATACAAAAATTCAGTCTTTCTTCACAGTTTCATTGGTCTTCCTGACAGAGATATGCAGCAGGAGTCACATCCTTTTGTTCCCGTCTTCCTGGGCTATTCAAATTTGCTACTTCTTGGTAGACAGCAATTCTAAAAAAAACTCTCCTCCCTATTGATCTGATGAACACCTGAGTTCACAAGAATATATCAAGAATACATGACAGTATACCATGCATACATGAGAATATACCATGCATACACGAGAATATACCATGAAACATTTGTAACTGCCTTTTTTGCTTTTTTTCTTCCCTCATTCCACAAAAGGTAAAAACAGTTTGAAGCACCAAGGAAATCCATACACTTAGAATACAGGATGGAGAGCCAAAATAGAAAATTACATCAGATAACCCTACAACTGAGAAACTATACCAAACAAACACCATGTGGCAAGCAACACCTAAATCTTGCTTTGATTCTTTATAAAACTCATCCTGTACTTTGTTGAGAAACGTGAAAGGAACTGCAGAAATTCAGGAATAAGAGCCCTTTTTCATGGCTAAAAGGAATTTTAGGCTTAAGACCAAAATTTACTGCTAACAAACTAATTTTCATCTCAAGTGTTCTTTTTTTAACAGCAGAACATATGAAACTGTTTCAGCAAAAATGGGATTCATAGCAGCTTTGGAAGGGAGTCCCAGTTGGGATTGCAGGAGACAGCAAGATTCAGGCCTGACTTAGGGAGCCCTCATGACAGCCTAATAAATCAGAAAAATGCTATTTTTCCAACTTGTAGATTAAAACAAATACCAATTTGGTGATAGCATGCTTTTGAGCAGCCATGCTTCCAAAGGAAAAATGACTGTTTACACTAGCCTGATACTGTAATAGATGGACACACACGGATCATTAATTATGTCCGGCAGATGGAAGTGGGCTGCGACTCCATGCAACACAACCCACAGGTCATCAAGCTGCTGAGGTGCAACTTTGCTATCTCGAAATGAGAGGAGAAGAATGGCAGGAAAGATGAGGCTGTGCCAGCTGCAGACGGCTCTCGAGGGCTCCTCCGCCCTGAAGAGTCACACCTTGGTGCTCCTACCACTGTTTACTGAGTAGCAAGTTCAACCAGTCCTTTTTCACACAGCCAGCCTCCTTCCCACTGGATGCCACTGAAGCCAGAGGTGGAAACATGCTTTACATCATAAGGGTTATTAAGTATGGATGAACTGGATGCAATCCTAGTAAAAAAAAAAAAAAAAGAAATTCAAGCACCCAGACCAAACCCCCAGCATCAGCTGCCAAGGGTTGGTAATATGGGAAGTCTCTCTTTTTGTCTGTATATGTATTTCTAATCCTTTTCTCAATCACTGACAAGTACTAAAGACAGCAGCCTAGGCAGTACAGATCTGCAGCCTGATTCCACATGGAAGCTCTTAGGCTTTCCCAAGTACACTTAGATTTTTGTGTAGAAAAAGCTTAAGTTCTTGGAATCAGGCTTTTACATCAAGAGTGGCAGCTCACCAGCATCTTAAAAAGTAGGACTCAGCTCTAAGTGCAGTTGAGAAGGTGTAATGCTGACATAAAGCAACTAAGCAAAGGAGCAAGTTCCTGTTTTCTCTTTATCAGGATTTAATATCAAGTTGGCTAAAAGGAGTTGCACAGCTAAGAGGAGTTGCATATGGAAAAAGCAAGGTTTTTTTACCCCCTTTACCCCCCCCCTTTTCAGACATTTTCTTTCTTATGAAGAAGCAGCAGGTAAATTGAAACAGCCCTCCATGCACCTCAGAACCAGCCATGCTGCCAGATTCTGAGAGAAGAGCTCAACTCTGAGCTTAGAAAAGGGCTGTTGAAAATGCTCTGAACTCCCCCGAGGAGGTGACGATGTGGAAGCAGATATTGATAAACTGAGATATTAGATGTTGCTCTGTTCTCTCAGTCCAAATCAAACAAGTGGAAATAGTAGAGAATTATGTATGCATTAAAATTAAATTCATACTTTAAAATACTATTATCAAAAGACTGGTAAGAGATCAAATGCAATGCACTCCCTGTAATTGCTGAATTCCTTTGGGGTTTGTTTTCTTTTTTTTCAGTAAACATATTCTGTAAGAGGAAAGATATTCACATATGGTTAAATTTTAATTTGCTTAGTTATATAAACTACATGCCACTATAAAAATTCTCACCAGTCGTTTCAATTCCATAATCACAAGCTGTTATTCAGTTTTCATGATTACATGTTCTGTCCGCTCAGGAGTTTGTCCTTCCACTTCAATCAAGGGTTAAGCAACTAACAGATGTACTTAAATCAGACTGTAAAAGAACTTAGTGAACTTTCCAAGTACAAAATCTACTAAAATTAAGCCTCACTTTGTCGTCATACTTCATCAGCTTGTCATCACCTTCATCGTGTACCCAAAGGTATCATTGTTCAAAATCACGATACAACACAACAACATTGCATAAAAAAGACAAAGTAAATTATCTCTCCGTTTAATATTCCTTAATGCCTCCAAGTAAAAGGTAGTATTTTTTTAAATAAAAACACAAAGCAAAGCTTCTACAGAAAAAAATTCCTCATTAAAAGCTATCTTAAAATGCCATGCAGCAATCACTCAAAATGCAGTCTTACTATAAAAACACAAATCATGCTCTTCGCATAAAAATAAAGATCATCATGAGATGGGGTTTATTCCAAATTTAAAATTAATTAAAACTCATTATATGCAAGTGTTGGATGGGGCTGAGTATATGACTCAGTCCTCATGTCACCTTCAATCACAACGACGAATCTGCTCTTCAAGACAAAGTTTGAGAGCTATGGGTAAAACAATTTATTACTGTTAGCTCTAATTAATCCAAACCCAACTGTTTCTAGTTCTTCAGTACACAGAATAAACTAGATACAGGCTTCTCCCATGTATCTAATTAAAACAGGAAAGTCTTCAAATCTAGGGTTACAAAAATGTAATGAACAAACTTAAATAATTTGCCCTTTAGGCCCCTAATCAATGGAATTATTTGTGAATGTAAATCTGAGAGCACGTCGCTATTTTCTTCAGTATCCATGCCTTAGAACATCCATCCAAAACTCAAAACAACTCTTCATACAGCAGCCTCCTACATACACCAGAAAAAGGCATGTTCCCAAGCAATCAAGGTGAACAAGCATCAGGAAGAGAAATTTAACTGAGAAGGAATAAGAGACCAAAATTCCCACTTTAACAAAATTACAGCATTTTCTCACTAGTGGTTTCCACAGTAAGGTGTTTCCAAGGAGTGGTTAACATGTGCATGCAATTCCCAAGAATACAGGCTACAATAAAAATACTTACTTTTAGGCCACAAGGGCAACCCAAATAATACTGACAGCCTCAACCTTGTGGCAATCAGCATAGCTTAAAGCAGAATAAATAATCTCCAAGGAGAGTGATAACCTACAGCTATCCCAAGAACTTTGAACAGGGTTCAGGGGACAAAGACTACCCATGTTAAGAACAGGCATTTCCAAAAGAACAGCTTCCCACTCCATAAAATATACATGGACACGTGACCTGTAACACTCTGCCCAACGCCAGAGCTGGAATTCTCATCTCACTAAATGTTGGGGATTATTTGGGATTTGGTTAGTATGGTCCATAGTAGAGTTGAATAGCAAATGCATAATGACCCTTCAGAGCAAGATTAGCCTAAGGAATCATTATTTCTAAAAGACCAAAAAAAAAAAAAAAAACCCAAAAAAGTGTGTGACAGCTATGCTGTCAAAAACCGGTACTTTTCAATCACTGAAAAATTAAAAGTCCCCACCATTCTGTACTTAAGCCTACAGCAGAAATCTTTTCCTTTGTGCTGAAGTTGTCCAATTCTCAGATCCAAATTTTGTACCAGCTGGGACTATTATTTTATCCACAGATGCTTCCATTCAGTTTC
>NW_005054315.1:7539691-7554267 GCF_000277835.1 Geospiza fortis
TTACAATAAAGTGCCACCACACTCCACCTGCCCATGCTGTAGGCTACACTGCAAAAAGAAAACTGCTGCAAGAATAACTGCATACCTACTGATTCCTAACTTCTGAACAAAGAAATCCAACATACTAACTTAGGTTTTGGGTATTTTTGCAGGATGGAAGATAACTTCTCATTTTCATCAATGTTACCAAAACACACTTACTCACGGACCCAAGGCAGAAGAGCTCTGGCTGGCTTGCTGAAGGTCCTCCTCATTCCAGGCGTCCACCATCAATCCCTGCCTCTGCAGCCAAATTCACCCACTGAAATCCACCTACATGCTTTTTGCCTGCTCTAAATTAGGGAGACATCAGAGCTTTAGCTACCTCTGTCCACGGCTGTGCGATACTAAAATTCTGGGACAGGCACTCCTTCTCCTCTTTCTGGCTGCCACCAAGGACACACTTCCAGCAGCACACCACCCACCCCCATGGCTCACCTGCAAGCACTCAAGGAGGTGCCTGGCTGTCCCCCCATAGTTCAGTTTCCTCGTGTACCATAAAGGAATTGAAAAGACAATCACAAATGCTAGCTCAGTTAGCTGCTTTGCCAAAAAGCTGAGCACAGGACTTTAGTTAGGAGTCCAAAGGTCTTTATCCTAGAGCCCTGAATCATCCATCACAGCTGAGTACTAGCAACTGAACACACCAGCAACTACTCTTTGCAAGCTGAATATGGGAAGCATAATAATTTTCCAAGCAAAACAGAGGATACTGACCACATGACCCCTATTCATGTGATTAATCAAAGCGTGTTTTGAATTTAAATAAAACTACAGCAGAAATTCCCTTGAGTCACTCAAATCTCACCATAAAAGCAAATTCTGGTTTGCTGCAGGCAAAGCATGCAAATATCCTTGAAGAACCATAACAAGCAGGCAAAGAAAAGGTTGGCCAAAAATCCAATGCCATCTGCACTCCTTTATACAGCTGGACAGGACTTGAAAGAATTGGAGGGTCACAGTTATGCCAGACTTGCTTTTCTACTGTTTTTTCAAACACCTTTCCTCACAGAAAAATTACATCATGCTAGCAGGTTTGGGGTTTCTTTGTTTGTAAATCTGTAAGATGGCTACAGCAGTTCTACATCTACAAGACACTCCATCATTTGCTTCCCTTCTGAATTCTGTGAGCAAGCAGACCTCAACAGAGATCTATTAACACACACATGATTCATGGCACCAGTCAGAAAGCAGAGCAAAGCCACCAATAAGAAAGATAAAGGAGAGAAGCTGAGGGGATATTCCCCTAAATAAAGGTATTCATCTAGGAGATGCTTTATCATACAATAAATAGTGCAGATACACGTAACTGGAAAACAAAAAAGGCGAAAAAGAACAGTAAACTTTGTAACTTGGGGGGAAATTAATTTCTACTAATCACTGCCAGCCAGTATAAATGATGCTGCTTCAGAGCAGTTATTCTTTTGTTTGTTTTTTGTTTGTAACTAAAGACTTGTGTTAGCACTTTTTTCAGAGAAACCCACGAAGCACATCTAGCTGAACACAGCAAGAGGCTGTTCTGTGTACAGGGATGCCTGGTGCTTTGAAGCAGGCTGCACAGTAACAAGCACCCCAGAGCATGGACAGGCTTCACTCCTGTCACTGGGGTGGGGCTTCCTGTGGGTGTGCTTGAAAAGCAGGGGGAAAGCAGGTACCGGGGGAAGAATGATTGAGCAGACAGGCCTTTGCATCCTGCAGCCACACTGTGGGAGGGGCAGCTGCCTGCTGCCCTGCTTGGCTCTGCTCCTAACTGCAAACCCAAACAGCAATGACAGCAGCAGACCACTATTTTTAATTACATAGCTGGGATAATCTGTTTCCTGAAGAACTCTTTAATTGCTCTTTGCTTGACAAACTCACCCCCCTTTCACAGCCATCAGGTCTTGAGCACCTCACCATAACAGCACTGAGCTCCCTGAAACATAAGCACATCATTTTTGGGGTCTTTTACTCAGGTTCTTTCTTTCTGGAATCAAGGAACTCTAGACACATAAGGATTGAATAAGTCATCACAGACCCACATACATGAAAAAAATAAAATAAAAAAAGTGGAACACTTTCCACCCAAATATTTCAATACTAATCCACATTTGTTGTGACAATTAGAGGGGCAGAGAAGCCTCACAACAACAGCACAACCTGCACAGTGTGCTTCAGTTCCAGAGCACCTGGTTCTGCTGGGTCACACACCTGCTACTACCAGGGCCCCGTCTGTGCACCTTGTGGCTTACAGGGAGCACAAGGAAAGCATTTGATGAGGGACCTCTGACACCCCTACAGAAGCAGAAAACAGCTAACCTATTCATGCCTACCTATGGGGGAAGATAATGCACACACTGTATCTGAGAAAACACTGAAACATTTGGAACACTAATACTTTCACCTTAGTACGCTCCCTATGAAAACCCAAAGTGCAGCTGCCTACAGAGTAAAAGGTGTTTCAAAGAGGATTCCTTGTGGGCAGTTCCAGGAATGGGGAGCTGCCTATCCTGCAGGGTAACCCAGCATCGGGGAGGTGACAGGCTGGGAGCCACCTGACCCTGCACCCTCACAGTGCCAGCAAGGTAGCCCAGACTTCCAGGGCAGGTCACAAAACCTGCCACCCCCCACTGCAAATGGCCATTCCTCCAAAGCCTGTGAAACTACCAAGCTAATCCTCCATGACAGGTAGCATTGGTAAAGCACCTATAGGAAAATGAAGTGCCAAGGAAGAAAAATATTTGGCAAACACCTCTGCTGTTTATAGCAAAGTAAGTTCATAAATCTTGTGAAATTAACTTTTTTTTTTTTGTTCCGTTAAAACACCTACTCAAATATTCACAGAACAATTCATGAATATCATTCTTCCCTTTCTCTCTGCCCCCAGCCCTTTTCCACTAGCTCTGGAGGTAGTAAATTAAATATTAAGAAAGTTTCCACTGTAAGTTTCGGTTTCTGACTTCATTTAAACTTCATCATGCTCCAGCTATTTCAAAAATCCCCAGCCAGTCCAGAGCTGCAAATGACACCCATCCATAATGGGAAAATTAAGTGCTTAAAATTAAGTACCTCTCACTTAAGGCAATGAAAATATAAAGTCCAATCACAAAATGTTTGGCATGTTCTTTCTCACTCTTATGTTTCTGTAGCTTCTTGCTTTGAATGAACCTTGGGGAGAGATGGTGCTTATTAGCATCCTCTGCTCTAGCATTAATTATTCCCAAACCATCACCTAAGTATGCACCCACTCCACTGCAGGAGCTCTCCTCTGTTATATGAAGACTGTCAATCCGCTTAGTTACTCTCTGGTTACCCTTCTGTCTAATATGTTATTGGGGACATGAGGAAAACATAAAGTCTCAACTTTGATCTCCCTCATTATCTTGAAGATCTGCCAAGTCTCCTTCAAAAATGTGGCTGTATACGAGCTGAGAAAAGTATATTTCAGCTTAGAAAATCACTTTGAGCTGCACCTTCAGGGAACACAGGGCTGCACAGGCCTATCAAAATGGAAGTCTTCAACTCAGTCGTGCAAGAATTGTGGGAATACACATAGTCTACATGCGTGTTACAGACACATGGACATATGTCATTATACATCCACATACCTGTATGTACACATACAGACATATGTCTATAAAATATAGAGGGGCACACATGTACACCACATACCTGGCTGGGAAGGGAAGCACAAAGGCATCTTGCCCCACTGCTGTGAGCAGGAGCAGTGCAGGTTTACACAGACATATTTTCACCAGCCTACCACAAGAATATTAACGCATAAATGCCAAGACCAAAAATACTAATGAGTACAAAAGCCGTGTAATCATTTTCCCAGATTAAATCCATCTGTCCAACAGAATCCATCTGTCCAAGGAGCTTATTAAGGCTGGAATAAGTCTTTTATTAGTCGGGTTACTGGGATTCAAGCCTTATCTCTGTCACCTTCAAGTCCCTCCCAGGCTGCCAGCCAGTGTGCAGCTCTAGCTGCCCCACACACAATGAGGCTGTGCCATGGCTCCTGCTGCAGCACAGCGTCCCCTGCACCTCCCAGCTCCAGGGAAGAAAACTGGGGAAGTAGAGAGTCCCTTCTCCCTTCTCTTTCTTGCCCTGCTTAATTGTGTTCAGGAGTCTGATGCTCAAACAGCAAAAGTAATGCTCTGAATTACTCTTCTCACCCATGGAACACGGGAAGAACTCCAGTGCAAGCTCCCCAGCCTCAGCAGAGCTCAGGCTTTCAGGCGTGGCACAATCCCACCTCTGTGCCCCGCTAGCTATGAAGGGAGTCACTCAAACCCGAACTTGGGCAAAGAGAAGGTGAGTAATGTCCTCATAAGCCTGCAAGGGCACAGTCCCAGCAGCCAGCCTCGCCTGCCTAAGTACAGCAAAGCAGGAGGCGAACAGTGCCTCATCAGTCTCCCCAGCTGCTATTCAAAGCAGGCAGGCGCCTGGAAAGCCAAGAGACTGCTAAAGTTCAGCTTTGTTCACTGCTTGGCATGGTCCAGAGCAGCGGCCCAGGGAAGCTGGCACTGGGAGCATTTATAGGAGAAGGGTCTCCCAAAAATGGAAAGGAGGGGAGGAGCAGCTAAACAGAGACATATTCCCACCACAGATGCCAGAAAATAAAGGAAATGACCAGACAGATTAAAAAAAAAAAAATTGCTCAAAGCAATTTATGCGAGGTTACACCAGGCAAGAAAAAAGGGCATAGATCAGTTTAATTTGGAAGGGAAACTGCAGCAAGAGCACCAACCACATAGCTTTTTTTTTTCGGGCTTGTTTATATAAAAGACATCCATCAACAATATGTTGCAATTATAATACAAGGAACAACTCCTGCTCGTTTGCAGATATACATTGGGGGTTTATTTATTCTTCTCAAACACTACAGGAACTTATTCCTGTGTTTTATAAACTCTCTATAAAATAAATATATGTTTACAGGCTGACAAAGTACCAGCTGATACAATGCAGCAGACGAGAAACAGTGGTAAGGAAGAATTAAGTCAAAACATCCCAACACTTTGCTGTATCCGTGTTTACTGCTCATGATCTCTTGTACAAGAGGCCCAAGTCCACTTCTCTAACTCACTGCCACATGAGCCAGGACACCAAGCAGAAGCCACCACCGTAATCTCTGTACTTCATACACAAACTACGTAATAGAAATACACAATCTGTTGAAAAGAGGAGGACGATAAAATTGCTTCCAACTTCTGTGGCAGTACCTCTAAGTCATTACAAGTGTGGACCATTAAGACAGCATAGATGGGGAAGATCTATAAAACTAAAGGAAACTCTGAATACAGCCTGTTTTCCATATTTCATTGAGTGCAAATCCTTAAAACAAGCTCTCTATATCAAAGACAGCCTAGAACTTCTCTTTTACCTCCAAATCCTTCGCCCTCCTTTGCATTTGGAAACACTGGATGAAACGTACTGCATCCAGCCTAACCACACACACACACACACACACACACACACACACACGAACAGTGTGTGAGCACATGCACTGGAGAGAGGGAGGAGAGAAGAGCCTGTATCTCCCTCCTCATCAGGGCTGGGGCAGGCATGTCGGAAAAGCTCTCTGAGAAACTCCACCACAAACCAGGATAAGTGAAAAACCAGTATGGCGCAACATTGTACCTGACCTATTTCACCCATTTGACTGAGCTTATTTTAGCACAGCGAGATGAGCTGCATAAGAGTTTGTTTTCACACATGCATGTAACCACACCTTCTCACCCTCCCAATTAAGAAGAAGAAACACAAATTTTCCTTCCGTTATTTAAGCCACCAAAACAACCTATTTCTCAGAAATCTAAATAGAAAACATCAGTATGAGATAGCCAAAATTTCATATGCTAAACCATCTCAAAAATGAAAAGGACTGACGGCTCTGCATTCTGTACCAGAACATATAATTTTCCTTCTCACATTTTCTACCTCCCAAGAGGAAATAAACTGAGATAATAGGCAGTGAAATGTGCTGAGAGTAATAACCATCAGTGAGTATAACCTATTAAAAAATTAATTTGTTTCTATAATTTCCACAACACTAATCTGCCCTGACACCTCAGGAATCAGTAAGAGAATTACTGTCTGTACTTGTTAGAAGAGGGGCTTTTTATGGGACCCCTAATTGTTGCAAATTAAACAAACCTAATGTGTCTACAAAACATAGAGTTTCATGTATAAATAGCTTCTCATCTTCTAAGCAAGGGGAAGTACTTTTCTCCAAATGACTTTGCTCTTCTAGCTTTTTGGTTATACTGTTTAAGCTGAGACAAGCACACCTTATGCTTTGGAGGACATGCCCCCTTGAGCATCTGGTAAAACAGCACTTTTTTTACACTTGTACATGATACACCTTCAGGCCTCCCTCTGAAGTCATTCCCTCATTGTCCCCAAATTAATGTGTGCAGAGAGTCTTCACCAGGACGACAAAGCCCCAGTTACACTTAATCTTGACTGAAGAGAGAAAAGGAGGAGAGAAAATGAAGAGGAGAGACAAGGGAGAAAAAACAGAGGGAGACGTGGGAGAGAAGAGAGAGAAGAAAGAACACTGAAGAAATAACCAAGCAGAAAGAATTTAAACCGGACCTCTGAACAAGGACTTTTTACTCTAGCCTTACTAAGGGCTTGTCTACATGGGAAAGTCAGGGCAAAGGAAGTGGCAGTGTGAATTTTCAGCACACTTTCTTTCAGCAGACTAAATTAACCTGCCCAACAGGCGCTCTTAGTGCACACTCAGCATCCACAGGGGGAGTTAGTGCAGAGCAGCTAGCGTGCTGTAAATTCACACCCTAGCTTACTGCGCACTAACTTCCCCATGTAGACAAGCACTAAGCTGCTGAAGCCTTCATTTGCCTAAACACATTTTTTTTCCCTCTTCTCAGAGGACTAGTTCTGGAAAACTCAGGCCATCACTATTCTAAAGCAGGAAAAAAAAAACTTATTCTTCCAGTAAAGCAAATTAGAAGCACACACAAAAGTGCCTGAAATGACCCACAGGCTAATTCGTTCTTCCCAGGCCTAACCCAAGACCCAGAACCCATGCAGCTGAAAGGCCCCAGCACAAATGGCACCAGTAAGAACTCACAGGCCAAACTCTGGGTGGCAAGGTACTGACAGCTGAGGGGTTATAGGGGTTTCTTCTCTGAGAAGCTGCCAGAAGCTTCCCCTGTCTGACAGAGCCAACACCAGTCAGCTCCAAAACAGACCTGCTGCTGGCCAAGGCTCAGCACAGTAAAAATGTTAATAATGCCTCCAGGATAACACATTTAAGGGGAAAAAAATTATTGCAACTCTCCAGACACCAACAGGTCAGTGAAGGAAAGGGAGAAAGTGCTCCAGGTACTGGGAAAGACTCCTCTGCAGACCATGGTGAAGACCACAGTGAGGCAGCTGAGCCCCTGCAGTCCTTGGAGGTCCATGGTGGAGTAGACATCCACCTGCAGCCCCTGCAGACCCCACACTGGAGCAGATGGATGTCCAGAAGAGGCTGTGATCCTGCAGAGAAGCCTACACTGGAGCAGGCTCCTGGCAAGGAGGACCTGTGGAGCGAGGAGCCCATGTTGGAGTGGATTTGAGGGCAGAATCTGTGACCCTGTGGTGGACCCAGCTTGTTCCTGAAGGACTGGGGCCCATGGAAGGGACTCATGCTGAAGCAGTTAATGAAGAATTGCTCCATGGGAAGAACTCACATTGGAGGAGTTTGTGGAGGACTGCCCCCTCACCCTGAGGAGGAAGCAATGGCAGAACCAACTGATGATGAACTGACCACAGCCCCCATTGTCCATCTCCCTACACTGTCACACTGAGGAGGTAGAAAATAACTAATAAAGTTAAGCCTGGGAAGGAGAGAGTGTTGGCAGGAAGGTGTTCTTAGAATTTGTTTTACTGCTCATTATCCTACTCTGATTTGATTGTTAATAAATTCAATTCATTTCCCTAAGCTGAGTCTGTTTTGCCTGTAATGGTAACTGGTGAGTGATCTCTTCCCGCCCTTGTCTTGACCCACGAGCCTTTTGTTATATTTTCTCTGCCCTGTCCAGTTGGGGAGGGGAATGATAAAGTGACTTTGGTGGGCACCTGGCATCCAGACAAGCTCAAACCACCACAGCCAACAACTGGTCTTCAACTTCTCCCAGGTTCTGCCTGTCACACCAATGCAGAAAACCCCTGAGAGCAGTAGGGAAACAGGTTGAACCCCACCAGTGTGGAAGCAAGATACAATCTCCCAGTGCCACCAGGCTAAGCTGATGGTGTCTGAGAAAAGGTCTACACCATGGACACAGTTCAGAACCAGCTGCTTCTCTCTCTGTTAGTTAAAGAGGGGTTTTTTTCCCCATATTGAGTGATTTGTATCAAACTTGTCAGCCTTTCCTTAACAGCTGCCTCTAGCACAGTAAGGTACCAACATGGATGGCTCTGAGCAGGCCCTGACACCCTGATGTCACTGTCCCAGAAGCTGCCTGCACCAAGCAGGGACTTCTCCTGCCTCAGTCCCTTCCTGCTTTTGGGTCCGAACTCATTGCACCCTGTTTGCAGTCCCACTGGGGGACAGCCAGGCACCCCACAGCAGTGACAGGGTAACCAGGTGTCTAGGAAAGTAAAGCAGCTTAGCAAGCCCCAGCTCTGTCCTCCTGTCTGTCACCAGACAGAGTGACCAGAGCAAAGCAAAGTGACCAGACTTCAGACTCCTGAACAGTTACCAGCACTTGTTTATCTCTAAGACAATTAGAAGGTTAATATTGCATGGGAAAGGACAGAGAACCTCTCCTGGCTCACAACTCTAATTTTACATGTTTTTTACTTTTTGTGCCTTACATTCGCCTCCATAGTGGGAAGAAGAATAAGCAAAAACAAAAGGTGTGACTAAAGGTGTACATGCCTCAAGAGCTAGATGATCTGTATTCTGAACAGAAAGTACCTGGTGCCATCTTTGACCTCTCACACCATCAATAATCACACTTCTCATTTAGTGTTGGCGGAACAGAGCTAGAGCAGAGACTATAAAAACTATAGGACAGATGTAGTCCTACACAAAGTTTTCATCATCTTAAGAATCAAGGCCTCAGTCCCATGAGGACACCACCTTCAAGGAGGAACACTACCAAGCAAAGGCCGCCAGTGAAGAGCTCAAGCACCACTGCCACCAAGGGTTAGTCAGACTTCTCCTCTTAAGCTTCAAAAAACTTTCCTTCAAACCAAATCAACTAAACAAGGAAGCCAACAGGTTGACTTCAAGTTTACCCCTTCACTGAAACTTCAGTGATTTTTAGGGCATGAACTGGAAAGGCAGGAAAGGCAGGAAAACGAATTCCTCTGAACAAGACTGGAAAAAAAAAAAAACCAAAAAAGACCCAGACAGAGGTAAGTGAGGTAAGTGATAAACCCCATGTTTTTCACACAGCTCTGTTGCCTTCTCCCTGCAATACCCTGAGCTCTAAATGACCTGCAAATTAACCAAAACATGAAACCTGACTCCATGCCCTTGCTCTGCACAATACAATCAGCCTGCCAGACAGTCCAACCATGACAAAAAGGTTTCAAGGAAAGTTGTTTAAATATATTACTGCCTGTCAGCATTAGATTTTCTACAAATACTGCACTCAACACGGCAGTCCCTTTTAAATTGGGTGGGAAAGACTACCCAAGGAGGAGAAAAACTCCAAGAAAAAGCAACAATCAGGGAAAACAAAGGATGGCAAAGTGACTTTCAGCTCTTCTACCTCAAGCTATAAACAAGCTAATCAGATCAAAACCAGATCTAGTCCTTGCATGCATCACAGACTGTCAGTGAATTCTCAGTGCAGAAATTGATGTCAACAATTGTTCTTCTATAGACTTCTCTGGAACTAACAAAATCCTGATGCTCTGAAACAGTCTTAGCAGGCACACTACCATTGGAAGTATCTCAAAATCAAGTGAACACATATTAGAGACTGCTACCAATCTCACCTTGGTTTTAAAAATATAAAAGCATAGCAAGTAGGAGAGTAATAATCTCAGCAATTTGACCCAACGCCAAATGCTTCTGGTTTCCATCAGTCTTCATAGCAAAACTCCAGGAGAAATTTTGCAGTAGTAGGTGAAAAATTTTGTGACACATTGTCACATCTCCATCAGTAGGAGCCCATTCCCACAGGCACATCTCTCTCAGGATACCAAAAAGCCACCTCACCACCTCAGTGATATGGATATCCTCATTTCATGCAAGCTCCACCTTAGGAAATGAGCACCACCACCCTTTGAAGAATTGTTTTCTTTGCAAGAGATAACTTGTCTAGAGCCCACTGCACAGTTTCCTGTTTGGCCTCAGGCAAACAAATCTGGTCCACTCCAAATTCAGCATGTCAGTCCTTACTTTCTTAGGAGGTCCCAATGGAAAGGGAATAGCCTAAAATAAGGGCTTACACTTTTTCAACAATAGAGAGAAAGGAGAGGATCCACACATCGGATCATGTATGAACAAAGCTACCAACCAGGTATCCTTGAATCTTACTTTTTCCATCTCAAAGTTTCCTGGAGCAGATGCACACACATGGAATTGAAAGTAGGTATTCAGGCCTTCATTCCTGTCCTGTCATTAGATGTCCTGTTCTGGGAAGCAGTGTTCCCTGGCCCATTGTCACCCAGAACTACAAGCCTGTCCCTCCATCCATCAGTGACAAGGAAGGCATTCAGGCGAATAAGCCAGGTCATCAAAACAAGTTTTTCATTTATTTCCACAGCTAAGAACGAAGGTGGGAGCTCTAATGTGAAACAAGTTCTTCCAATTTTTCTTGGCAGCCCATAGAAATGTTTAAATTTTCTTCCAAATTAAAGCCTCCTATGAAAGCAAGGGCTAGGCAGCAGTTTGAGCTTCCTAGTGGGGTAGCAAACATACCATTTGCTGTGAGAATACGCAAAAACATAAAAGAAAAAAAAATCCATACCGAACTTAAGAAGAAGAAAGGAATATAAGCAATCATAGGAGTGCAGGAGTTTCACTTCTAGTCTGTTTTCTGGTTTTAACTTCCAATTAAAAATGCCTCCTATGAAGGGATTTTGGATTATACAGCATAGTATTATGAAGGTTACAATACAGACCCTTAACACACAAACAAGAGAAGGATTTTTCTTCATGGTGAGAGATCAAAACCTATCTTCAAACATTTATTTTCACATTGTGAATGTCAACATTCTTTTCTGTCTTCAGGACAAGTGGGTAAGGTACAGCCACTGCACAAACCAAGGTCAAACAACCCTTCAAGGTTTCATTTGGCAGAATAACACTGAACGACTTATTTGTGCAAGCTTGGAGATACACAATCAATCAGAAGACTGCAGAAATTCCTGAGAATTTGGGGAGAGACGGGTGTATTTATTAGTGTTTTGAATTATAAATGGGTGAAAGATTAGTTGTTAAAACAGTAAGGGGGCCAGAGCAGACCCACAAGTGCCTGTGCAGCAGGGTTCCCCCTGAAAGCACAGCCACACACACACATGCCCTGACCTCCCAGCCCAGGGAGGGAGAGAAGGCTTGTCTAAGGCAAGGACAAAATAAATATCTGAGGTATTTAAACTGTATTTTTTTCTACACTTAGATTTCTTTCATGACAGCGGGGCTGTAAAACAAGACCTTTCTGGCTTGAGCCCACCATTCTTTAGGAGGCTTTCAAGGAGCATATTTTCAGAAAGGGTTTTACAGTTGACCCTCTGCAAGGCAAATAAATAGCTTTCAAAAGTACATGCACATGCTTGTACTTTTCCATGGGGGGAGGGGGGTGTCAATCGAATGATTTCTCAGCAGAGAGCCCATGTGCATGCCTTCCCACCGTGGGGATTTCTGCACTCCAACAGATCCCAACAGCTAAACTGCAAGTGCTGCCAGAATGAAAAGAATTCAAGTGCAATGGCTTCATCATGGCTACACTGTCTGGAAGCACAGGAGCGACATACCAGGATCCTGACAGCTGCAATCAACTTAACACAGTGCGAATTTTTTTTTTAAACAGTACCCCCTCCACCAAAAAAAAGGACACAGAGATACCTAGCATTTGCCCTTGTTTAAAATTATTCCATGATAAAATAATAGAATTTGGTTTCCAAAGGTGTTCAATATTAAAAGCTGCATTCAACATCAAAATCTTTCTGTAAAACTTGCAATTATACACTTTCATAGACAACTTGAGTTTAAGCAGAGGTATAAACTTAAGGGTGTAAAACACAAACATACAAAATTGCACATTGTGAGGTTTTTTTTTAGTTTTGTTTTATGTGGGGTCCAGGGGCAGAGCACACACATCCCATGTCTCAACTTCCCACGCACACACAGCACTTGGATTCATACTATCCTGAGATACCTCTAGTTAAGATTTGTTGAAGATTCAGCAAGCCAAAACTTTTCTTCAAAGAAATGTGAATACTTCCAATGCTGCACTGGGGGAACTTATTAACAAAAACAGCAAAGGAAACCTCCAACCATTAACTTCAGCCAACACATTCATTTCAACCAGCTACAGGTCAGACCTTTTCACCTCCAGCTGATCCCACCAGCAAAGCCTTCCCTGAACAAACTCTGTCAGAGCCTCCAGTCCCTTTTCTGTTACACCTATGTTTGAAGAGGGCTACTCCAGGAAATAAAAACTATGTTGACATTTCCAGTATTTGTCCAGCATATAATTCATTTTCAGAGCATTTACTAATACAGACACACACAATGTCTCCAGCTGGCACATGGCTAAGCAGGCAAGGCACAGAGCAGCACAAATGGGATCTCCTCTCATAACCAGAAACTCCAAGCAGATGTTTTGTCAGCAGCACTCCCTCTGAATCACCCGCCTGAGACTCATGACACAGGGTCATCCTGAGCAAGTCAAGAGTGATGTCTAAAGGAAAAAGTGAACATTTCAAGGCCTTTTTTTTTTTTTGGTTAGTTGGTTGGTTGGGTTTTTTTCTGGTGTGTGCATGTGTGTTAATCATCTTATTTACGAGGGGCAGTCAGTCACTCCACCTACAGACAAGATCAGCTTTGGCTTTTCTCCTAATACTGCTATATCAAGCATATCTTTCAGCAGAATTTACTGATCCACCATGTGAAACAGCAATAAATAAGTCACGTAGGCAAGCGTAACGCTACCTAAATCCAGATTTGTGCAATTTGGAGCTGAAACTACACAATAACCTGTACAAAGGGTTGGCTGTATGAGAGGCATACCACAATGTACAGGCACAAGTGCTGTGACAGAAACTCAGCACACAAGAAGACACATCCTTGGGTGACACAGCACAGGAGGAACCCAACTCACACTGCAACATTTCTAATAGTTTTTCTTTCGCTCGTGTTGCCATGACATCACCACCTGCAGGTACTGCGTTGTGAAACAATCCCCTCTCAAAGGTGTTCCTGAGCGATGCCAAGGATGCCTTAAGCTAACTAAGTACAACAGATCAGAAACCTTGACTTTAAAGGAAACATGAAGGCTGTGTTTCTAGGAATGTAAATGAGACACCTGCACACACAGAAAAATAGGAACGTTATAAAAACATGGAGAAAGTATAAAGCTCCCTCCCCCACTGGAGTGTTTTACGTTTTGGGGGTTTTTTAATGAATATGCAATGCAATATACAATGAAATGGTAACTGGTTAAACACAAGTTAGCTGTAAGATTTCTTTTGAGATGCTCAGTACCAGATACAGTATAAAACTCAGCAAGCAGAGTGACACTGTACTACACAGCCCTGTTAGGCCCAAGCAGATGCTATAGCAATCCAGGCAGGAAACAAAGGCATCTAAGACTGAAGCCTGAGGCTCCAGGCTCCGGGCAGTATGGAGCCTACAGTGCTCATGCTTCTTTCTGTGAGACCTCCCAGGGACCACCCCCGAGGGCTGCCACCACCCAGGCGGTTCTGCTGGGAATCGGACAGCAGAATGGGCACGTTTCCACGTACTGATGGGATTTGAGCTCTAGGGTGGCTGCCTTTTTTTCCACTGAGTGAGCCATCTGACACCGGGTGAGAAGCCTCACGCTCCAAACGGCATACAAGGTTAAAAGCTGAATTAAACTGCACAGCGTTTATGAAACACTGCAGGGAAAAAAAATCAATAGCATCACATTCCAAGCCATTGTTCATGGCCTCATATGCAAAACCTTTACAACTACCAGGCTGGGCAACTATGGCAGTAGGCTCCAGCTCTGTCTTGTCTTCCCCAATGTACTGTACAGTCAAACTTAGTCCTAAAAACACAAACTAGGATTTGTTTGTATCCTCATACCCAGACAGTACACAAGCACCTCCTGTGTAACAATCCCTTTCACAGATTATCCGGTATTTGGCATGTGGCTATAGATCATCTTTTCAAAGTTCACAGTAAGAAGAGAAAAATAGTAAGGTAATTCACAAGCTTTGTCCAATACTAACAAAAAACATAGCCTTATCTTTTTCTGCAACCCTGCGGCTCAGATGTTTAGACCTTAATCACGAAAAGGCTCTCTGGTGGGAAAAAGAGATGTAAGGAATAGACAAAACTCTATTTGTAACTTGCCTGTTTTGCCTTAACCACCAGC
>NW_005054315.1:7554322-7574612 GCF_000277835.1 Geospiza fortis
TGCCTTCAGTCACACCCACCCAATCTGGCTCAGCTGCACACCTGAGGGATGTTTGACTCGCAAAAGGAAAAAGCAGTAAACATAAAGAGGGAGCACCCTTGGTTCAAACAAATGTAAGGGCTGCACAGCCAAAATACAATTTCAAGGAAAAGCTTAGCAAGAAAGTTGCACACCCTTACTACAACCTCTGGGTAAAATTAAACGTTCTATCACTCTATTTTCTGATGTTGTGTTTGCATCTTGACTTAATCTCCCACCAAGAAACAACAATAAACCAAAAAGAATGGACTGGATATTGCACTGCCCAGTACATCCTTTGCCCCACGGGGACTGGGAGGAGGAGGTCCTAGAAGAGGCACAGGTTTTCTTACCTCTCTTTGGGGCAGGAGAAGCTAGCAACTAAATAAGATTTTGCCTCATTTCAACAGGCCCCATGTGATGTTCACTCAGAATCAGCAGCACACACGTGAAACTGCTCAAGACAAAGCTGAAAGCATCTGCAAGCCCTGTGGCCCTTCGATGGAGACAGGCTGTGGGGTGTTCCTCCTTAACAGTGCTAAGAGCCATTTACTCTGGGGAAAGAAGCCTGGATGGTTATCTTCACAGCACAGGTGAGACTTGAGGGATCTCCTGTCAGCGCTCCAGCCCAACATTTTCAATCTGTTTTATGTTTTTGCATGTGCTCTGACTCCCAAGCTAACAGTTTCCGGCTGACACCAGCAAGGGTGGTGGGGACCTCATCTGCAGAGGGACCACCTTGCCAGGGCATTCAGCCGGGCACACTGTGCCCCCAGCACGCCCACAGAGGCAGGTGGAACCCTCTTTTGGCTGGGTACACGCCATGGTGGCCGTCCCTGGGCCAGGCAAGCCGAGCATGAAGCACCATGGCGTTGCCAGCGCGCTGGTGCCAGCTGGGGACCGTCCGGACTCTCCCCAGCAGCTGCCAGCGCCAGCCAGCAGGCACCCGTGGGGCAAGCAAGGCTGCAGCCCCACCCCAAAATGCCAGCAAGAAGCCAGCAGCCAGCCAGCCACATGACTCTTGCACTAGCCAAAGCTTGGACACCCTGCCAGCTTTCCACCGGGTGCAGGAGGAAGACACCCAAACCAGCACAAAGCCCTATCAGTGGGAAGTTATCCTGTTTAAACTAAATAAAAAAATGAATGCTAACAGATTTGAACCAGCTGAGTTTACACAGCAAAGATTCAGATCTGATGAGAATGCTTCTGATCCAGTTTAAAAAGCCCCAAAACCAGCTTACACAAACTGACAGCCTTCAACCACAAGCTCTTGTTTCGACAGCACAGCCAAGCCAGCATCCCTCCTCCTCCTCCTTTTCCTCCTCCTCCCTCCCCACTGCTCTGGCACCTGGAGCCACATTTGTGCAGCTGGACAGGGACTGAAATTCAGCTGCTGCCAGGGCTGTACCAGCCTGGCCAAAGAGATGGTGGTGGGGAAGGGCTGAGCTCTCCCAGCTGACAAGTCCGCTGAAAGAAATGCTGGAGAAACACCCAGGTTTCAATTTAGGGAATCCAATTTTGAGAGTCCCCTCCAAAGAGAAGCATGTGACTAACAGTATCCCCTCACTCTGTCGCTTGAACCCTCAAAGAGTAAACCCTAGAAGAAAAATTGAATGAGAACCAAGAGAAGCCGACACCATTGTACAACAAATCTCTCACAGACTGAATTATTCCCTGTGCTCCACCCCTTTCCAAGCTTGCTTAGACTGTAATTATTTGCAAGGTAGGTGCCAGCTTTCCTCCACAGACACACCTTGCACGTCACAAGGGCTGCGTCCCTCGCTACTCCCAGCCTGCACAAAAATAAGGCAACAGAGTGCTGCTTCTTACCTAACCATTAGTAATTTCCTCCTTCCTAAATCATGTTAAAATCACAGAAACAGAATATCCTCAGTTGGAAATGACCCACAAGAACCACTGAGTCCAACTCCTGCCTCTGGACAGGACAACCCCAAAAATGTTCACAGCATTCCTTTATTATTTTTTTCTTAATGCTTGGAAACTGCTGCTGCTCTTAAGGACGGGAAACCTGGAACAACCAGAATACAGACATGGCAAGAGGGTACGAAGCTGGAGATGGGCACATAGGCTCCTGAATGCAGTAGCTGATCACAGCAGAGGGCACATGTTTGTGAAATAACCATGGCATCTATTATTATAATTATACTCAGAATTTATAATGTTGAAAATCCCATACAGATAAACAAACAAACAATCTCATCATGAAGAGACACAGACACCCAGTTCTCCCAGCCAAATCAGAGGGAGTGGATTTGCATATCTAAGAAACAGCTGAGCCCCACAGCCAGCATCATGCTGTATTTCTGAAAGCCCCTTGGTCTGAATCACCACCTCCCAAGCACACTTACCCCCAAAACTCACCTAACAGCTGTGGACCTGGTTTGGAAATTACCAGGAATAGACCAACACCACCCTCCTCATCCTCTTCACAGTGTGACCTGAGCTGGGGATATCATGCAGGTGGAGAGAGGGAAAACATCTGTCCCAATCCAGGGCACCTAACTTCTAGTTTCAGGTAGTCACCTTTTCATCAGGGTCTAAGACCGGTCAGATGAATCACCTGCAAGCACCTATTCATCTCTCAACCACAGATGCAACGAAGTCTGAGTAAATAGGTAAGCCTTAGACATTAATTGGACGTGTCTGAAATGAAAAAACTGAGGAGGCTGTGTGCATAAGCTGCCAAAATTACACCACTGTAAATAGCAAAATAAAGATGGAAAACAGACAAAGAAAAAAAGGGGGGGAGGAACAACTCATTTGCTCTCCACAGAATGAAAAAACATATAGTTACACCAGGCAGATTTTTTTTTTAACACATTCATTACTTTCCACCTTTTTTCTGTCCTAAGTACAAATATACTGGGCTCACTATAGCTTCCAAAATGTTGTACCTCTATATTAAGCTGTTTCAGTGGGTCAATGCACTTTATCCATGACTCCCATGAAGGGACAATGCATATTACAAAAATAGCTATGTTTAAATAAGCAGGGTTGTGTAACATTATGAAGTGAAGCTCCAGTATAACCTGGTTTATTTTTGCTAGCCTGGATAGAAGAGACAGGTTACAATTACATTAAGAAACCTCTTCCTTAACCCTGATAGAGACCTAAAGAAGATAAGCCTTGTCGACATTTAGGCTTTCTGCTCTGGTTTTCTGTTTTGATTCTGACATAATTTAAGGCAGAAATGTGTATCACAGCACTTAAGCCAACCCATAATTCATGGCAGCATCCAGAGCTGATTAGTCCTGTTGTATAATCAGGTCTCCTTGATATATCAGGGGACTGCTGTTCATGCAGGAAGAACTTACTGTGCCACTTTCACTGTAAGCTATGTTAGATGGATCCTTTTTTTGTCTTTTATCAACCTGATCAAGCTTTGCATAAAGCTTGTGATTGATACAGGAACTAAAAATGAACACACAGAGAGCAATGTCCAAGGGACATCTGTCATAGCTCCCTACTTTGAGGGGAGGACATTGATTTAGAAGTCCTGATTATAAAGACACTATCAGCCTGACAGAACAGTTAGTGTTATCCCTTTTGTATGTTAACATGCATGATTTATATTATTCTGATGTGCAGTACACACATAGCTCTCTCATACACTAAAAAATTCATGGTAATGACACAGAGGAGACCAAGCAACAACATGGTAGTGAGAGCTCTTAGAAGCTGCCTGAAATGCCTGAATAGGAATATTCTGCATGTGGCTTTAACACACTTATTCAACATCTCTGCATTATGTCCACGCTTCTCTTCATCTTCCTTTTGTTGTCTTACCTCCTGAGCCAAAATTAGCACCTCATGTGATTTCAGCATTGAAATCCTGGTTAAGATTTAGCTCAACATTTTCAGCAAAGAGAATAATACCTAAAAACAGAACACAACCCCCAAGACCATTCCAGCAAGCTTCTATTTGCTTTTTGCTATTTTTCTAGCCCACATGAATTTGCCACCCCTAGGAAAAAAAAGAAAATAAAAAAACAACACAACCATTCCTAGGGTTGTTTCTGTAATTTTGTAAAAAAAATTGCTGAACAGAGACAGAGAGATAGGTAACTATTTCATAAAGATACAGCAAGAATCTGACATGTACAGCAGCACAGCATCATTCTGCTGAAAAATTCCACTCTGTGCATCACAGTATTTCAGTACTATCACATGAATGATTCTGGGCCTGATCTCATAAACACACACATGTGCCAGCAAACAGTTCTCTGTCCCAGTCCTCACCTTTCTGAATAAAACATCTAAGCAAAAAATGAAGCCCAGATCTCAGCTCCCAAATGAAGACATAACAGTAGCTGAATGTCACTCAGCTTTAGTGCTGGGGTCAGTACTGAGCAAAACTTCAGAGCAGATGAAATAAAAAGAGTGACAACCACCTGAAACAATTTTGACCCTCCTTCAGTCCATCTTCCTGACTTAATGATTTGGGGCAAACAAGTATTTTCTGCTCCCAAAGCATCACTGAAAAAGGCTCCACCAGGACAAGCACCAGCCTCTCCAGGAAAACAGTTACAAAGCCTTCTCCCAGTTTGCCATCCTTCATTTCTGTTTAAGTTGATTAGATCTGTGATTTGGGAGTGGGAAGAATCCAAAATGAAAAGGCAAATGCTAGGCTCCAGGTCAGGATTAACCTCAATGCAACACTGCAAAATAAAGGTGCTCGTTTCTAAAGTACCAATGTCCTTTGGAGCAGGCTGGTAAAAATCACTGACTAGTATTTCAGCTTCCTCATTATGGACAAAAGAAACAAAGTAACATTTCAACACAGGGAAAGTAGATATACGTAATTAAGAGCTACCAGGGTGATCCTTGATTTTTCCCCTAGTCTGGGAGAAGAAATGTTTTTTTCTTAGCTGACACAACAAAGACAGTTTGGATTTACAAACCACTGGGCCCCACAGGCCTGATAAGGGAGGGAGCTTTCTGCTCCCATCAGGGACAGTTTCTACAGAAATATTTGACTCCCTCTGTTCCTCAGTCGATCACTGGGGGTAAAACTGGTACCTACCAATAGCCACTCCTCGTGTCAGCCTGCCCTCCCCTGCTACCCCTCAGCAGCACTGAGGCACTCTGCTTTTCCGGAAAGTACACTGCTGGGAGGGGGCTGAAGTAGGTAACAGCATCCCCACCTCTCCTCTTTCAAGTGGAAGAAGTGTCAGTAACAACCAAGGCACCATCCTCTCTTCTCCTGAACAGTACTTCAGCCTTGTTAGATGTGCATACACAGAACTTTTTAGGAGACACTCCACATGATGATGTATCAAACAAAGCCATATGCATTGTATCACCTCCTTCCTAAACCAATCAGACTTCACTCACACAAGTATTAAAACTTCAGAAAGAAACCAGGATCAAACCTATCAAGACTTTCCTACATCACAGCAGCTGGAGTAGGGGGAAGAAGATAAGAGATCACATCCCAAAGGAAGAGCTTGCATTCCAACTTCCTACTTGCCAAATGCTCTTGCTAAGAAACTACAGAATTGTTAGCATTCCCTGTATTTGGTGAGCACTCATACCACTGCTCTTCAGTTGGGAAACTCCAACCGAGACTTCACAGTTCCTCAAACCAATGGCTACTACGCTTTCCATGCCCATATTAACGTCAATAGACACTGATGAGCAAGAAGAACCAATATCCTGCTTTCCAGTTCCCCTTTTCTGATCTGTGTTTTCCAGTCCCACTCCCAGAAACAGCAGTCCTCTTCAAAGTGGAAGAAATCCCCCGCACAAGCAGAAGAGACTGCCAGGCAGCACGTTTTGCAGCCCAGGCCCAGGAAGCCCACAGAACCCTGGGAGCAGGGCACATGGTGCAGCAAATAGTGCTATAAACTCAGGATCACAGTCCACAGAAGCCTGGCTGTGACCTTAAAAGTTTATTTCATGAGTAATTCAACCTTGACCAGTGTGCACCCACACGTGAACTTGGCACAGCATGCCCAAAGCAGTTACAGGATGATTGTTATCAAGATGAAAGTGGCACCACCAGACTCTGCCTATAAGCAAAGGCAACAATCACCTTATACAGTTATCATTTATTATGGCTGTTACAGATGAAAGTTAAACGTGCCGATCACACTTCCAGGCACGAAAGCACAAAGAAACAAACTATTTGCGAGGACCACCACAAAAACAAAAAAGCCCACAAAACCAAAAATAACCCAAACCAAACAAAAAAACCCAAAACAACTCATATTGATGCATATAGCTGCATTAATGTAAAGAAAAAGACCCTTACTCCCTAAGGCACAAGTCAAATGTTGAGCAAACAGCTAGGCATTGTATTTTGAAAGTGTATTAGGCAAGTGTGCTAAATTGACAGGGCCTCTGTGGCAGGATGCTGTGCTTCTTAGGGGTATCCTTACGAGGTTGAGTTGACATTGCCTTCTCAGAGGAAAGGAGAGCTTGCTTGAGCAATTTGCCTAATGCTGAATCTATTTTAAGAGCAGTGACCCAGATCTTTGTTTTGTCAGCAAATGACTTGTATAACAGAGATGAATTGACAAGGAGTTGAACCAGCATTGGGCAACACCAATGCTGACAGGCATTGGCCAAGGCAGGTGATGGACAAAGACAGCACCAACAGGCTCTCCCACCTGAGCTCAGCTTTGAAACCCGCAGTCAGTCAGAGGGTCATCCCTGGCTAACACCAGCCCTGACAGACCAACCCTCATCAGCTATAGGACCGTGACCCTATGACCCACATCCATGGTGAGACCAGCTTTCCATGGCTGTCCATAGTAGTAAAACCTCCTTAAAACACATCTGGTCTCACAGTAAGGAGCAGGGTGAGCTGCAGAAGCTTCACTGGTGCTGGGCACACACCAAACATCCTCTACCCAGCCATACACAACGCAACCTCCCTGACGTCTCCTGAAAAATGAGGATCTGCCTGATGCCTGTCTCTGTGCAAAGTAGGGGGTAAGAGGGAAATGGCCAAGCCTGTACTACAGGCAAACTGCTGGCTCAGCTGCACTGTGGAGGTCTGAGTCACTCCATCCAGACTCATTGCAGGAAAAAGCTGCAGAGACTGAGGAGACAGAGTCTTGACAAAAATCCCGAGACATCCACCTGATCTTAAACATGCTTTTTATTACTGTGATTAACAGGCAACCAAGCACTTGGCAAATGTGATGGGGAGAGACCTCATGGAGGCCTTGAGACTGAGGGAAATAAAGGAAGGTTGCAAGCAGGCAGCTAGACAAGACCAGGCTACTCAGGTGGCTTGTATTATACTTCTTGTCTGGGAAGGTCTTTTGTTTTAGCTGTCTCCAGCATTTCTTACATACCTATAACCTTATGGAAAACAGACTGAAGAAAGACTAATGTCTCAAGTGTTAAATATTCTGAAGAATGGAAAATGCAAACTGAGAAACCAAGAAAATACCACTGGGGAGGGGGAAAAATTAAAGTCACAGAAAACATCTCCAGAAAGGGTCTCTCAAAAGACAAATAGCTGCAGACCTGGTTAAAATAAGGAGAAATGGGGAAAGACCACCAAACACCAGCCTGCACCCCTAGCTGGGTGAAAGAATTTTTCAACAGTCCTGCTTTGCAAAGGAATGTATTCATCATTACTCACAACAAAATACCAAAATTTCTCACACAGAATCAGCACTTTTCCCTTAAAAAAAACCCCTCTGCTCTTCCTAGGAAAGACAGCTGTATTGTGAATAAGCAAATCAAGTTCTCTCTGGAGTGGATTTATTTTTTTTTTCCTTATCCTCTGCAGTCCAGAATCTGCAGGCCCCAAGCACACGAGTGATAAAGCAGCAGCAAGGCTGCCTGAAACAGTTACAAGCAACTGCTCAAGGCTGGTTTGGTTGAGTTCTTTTCCCCTTGACCTCCCTCCTCTCCATTCAGTGTTTTGAGAACACCACTGCACTGGCTGATACAAATTACACAGGGACATACTGCAGGTGCATCTACTCAGCAGAAATCACCTGTGCGCATGGCTCCCTGACAAGACAAGTTCATCCAAAGGCTGGGAATGCAATGCAGGGGGGCAGGTGAAAAGTCTGGGCTGGGCTGTGTCCAGCTGGGAGTGGGGGGAAGAAGACAAACAGGCAGAGAGGCCAGTGGCATCTACATACTTACAGCACACAGATGATCAAAAAATATAACCACCCCAAATATAACTCAACAAGAGAGGAAGATCCAGACTCCTGCTCTAGAATGCACAGGGAGAAATGACCTCTCTCCAGCTCAAAAAAAAAAAATACAAGCAAACAAAACCAAACAAAACAAACAAAAAAACCCCCGTAAATATTTTCTGATAAAATAAAATATTAAAAAAAAATAGGAGGAGCACCACTCCTCACTCCCCCATCCCACCATGCCTGGAAGCACTGGCTGCTAACAATCCTATAGCAAACTGTAGCAGAAAAAAAGCAGAAAAATAACAGCAGAAAAAGAAAGGGTTCATTACAAGGAAATACATATGTTTCCACTTTTATTAATAGATATTTAATAACATATAGGAAATAGCAATAAAACCAACCTTATGATAATACAACAAATTTAACCAAGTATTTCTGAAGGAACAAATGTCAAGATCAGAGCTTTCTGGACCTCCCAGAGTTGAAAATGTAGCCTTATGGCCAGCTCCACAGGGACCACTCTGCCTATCACCAGGATGTGGCTATGAATGATTATACCCAAGTACTCATTTCATAATGAAGGATCACGATGAAAAAAAAGATGTCCGAGTCCTGCAGACTTAAAAAATCAAAAGTAATTAAAACCATGCAGAATTCAAGTCTACTAGAGATTTATCAAATATTTAATACAGAAAACCCTGAAGCATAATGCTGTCAACTGAGCTTGAGAGAAATGTGCTCCTTTCCGAGCATACAGCTTAATCTGTTCCCAGGATGCATTTCTTTACTCAGTAATTTCAATTTAAACAGAAAAGAACTGTGGATGTATATTTTAGTTAAATTACTGCCTTTCTTTAAACAGACCCTGGGTAAAAAGGGCATTAACCCCCTCTCCCTCCTGTGTGCTCAGTGCCTCTTATCAGCACGATGAAATGGCATCTTTCCAAAGCATGCCCTTTAATCCTTCTGGTGCCTGATGTGAAGCCCCACCAGTCCAATGCCCTCAGAGTGGGACATGTGTGGTGTGTCCACACAGCTCTAATCTTCAATCAATTCCAGCACAGAGAGCATGAAACACAGCCAGTTAAATTCAGCAGAGCAGGACTAACAAGATCCATGTCCGAGGGCAAGAGCCAAACACTTCAAGGGGTCAAGTTGGAAATACACTGCATTTTAAACTCTTTCCAAGAACCTAAGCTGTTTTCAGCAATTCCTGTATGGGACAGGTACAGGTACAGGACCAGACCACTGGGAAGAAAAATTGATTCTCAAGTACCTGACCACCAATATTATTAGTGAACTTGCCATATAGGAGCAATTAACAATGATCAGAGTCCTTTGCCTACCCAGTATATTACTTGGTCAGCACCAAACCCAAATGCAATGCCTACTTGCTTTTTTTCATCCAGTAAAAACTTCAAGAACCACAGTGTCCTAAAGTAACCATAGAGCAGCCTGTATCTTCCCTTACTGCCCTTTCAGCCTGCTGGTACCACATATACCCCATGTGAACAGTCCTCCCCTGGAACCACTGCAGCTCCTCAGTAAATGAATCTTTGGCCAGATGGCAGTCTCAGCAGAAACTGCTCTAAGTACCTCCTAATACCTAAAAAACCAGACTTGGCTCAATCCTTCCACAATTGTCACCTCCTTGGAGATCAAGGGGGGATGGGGGTTGGGGGGCAGGGGGGAAGCCAGAGTGAAGGGAATCTTAAAAAATAGATGCAACTATGGTTTTCCTGGGGAAAAGAGGCTATGTAAGTACATTCAAAACTGCAGATATCCAAGTGACAGAGTTTTGATCTTTATAATTTGTTGCCTGCTGCTATCAGAGAGATTACTGCATTACTATCTAGCACCTAAAAGAGTGAACTGGGGATACAGGAGCAATCAGTATGTGGAAGGCTGGAGATAAGACCTACAGCAGTTTCTTCATCCTCCACTGCTTGCTGTATGGCACAAGGCCACAGACACCCTGCCACACTTCTCAATTCATCCATGAGGTGAAAAAACTCTGAACAGATAACAAATTTCACTTCATCTGGTAAACTGGCAGGCTGGGAAACTGAGTATAATAAGCCTGCTGTGTGTCCCTGCTCTCCCATCCACTCCACACCCAGGAAGGACAGGAAAAGCAGCTCCTGGGGAGCAGGGTCTGAATCAAAGCAAAGGGGTGAATGGCTCCCAAGGGGAGAGCATCGCTCCTGTGCATGGAGTGGATCACCCAAACACATCTCCAGAAGAGAAGCACAACCAGCAAGGAAAACTGTGACTGAGCTCCAGGCTCCAAAGGCAGTAACTCCACATTTAAAGCTTCCCCCATCAAATGCTATTATCATCTAGACAAATTAAATGGACCGTTTCTTAAGGCCATGATGCCCACACAGTCCCAGGGGGACAATCACATGGGCTAACCCCCAGAACCAGACAGGATGTGGTGACAGTCCACGTGGAAGCTTCAAGCCAAGCTAAAGAAGGCAGACCCACAGAGACAACCTGCTTTCCTCCCTCAGCTCCCCCACTTCCTCTTTAACAGTTGCCTAGCACCTATTGTCTTTTACATTGCCATTCAGCATTTACAGAGCCACCTGGCACCTCCTTACACCTAGAGAACCAAAAAAAACCAAAATTCATGTATATCAAACGTCCTACAGGGTGCAATACATTTTGAAAATGCAGAAGTGCTGCAACAAAGAAGTCAAAGCAGGATATCAGGGGGTGACAGTGCTCTCCAGATGGCAGTGCTGGTAATTTACCTTGCAGGAGAAAATTTTAGAAAAGGTTGTTAAAAAATCGTTTTAACAAAATTGAAACCAGTCTTTCTTCTTTCGTGTTTCTGATAGAATGTCTTTTTACCTGCCACACCCAATCTCAAAATAAGGATCAGCTAAACTACAGTTTATCCAGCTCAACACTGCATTTTCTTCTCCTGAATAAAATTAACAGCCACCCCCAGTTTAAAAAGAGATTTCTTAAACTAACAGCTGCATCAGAACCAGCACTGAAATGCTTTGAGAGTTTCTGCTTAAACCCACACTTTGAAAAGTCATGATGGAGCTCATTTTCATAAATCTGAAGAGAGAAGAAAGTGAAATGCTTTGCTAAAATTTGTTCTGCATAAGTATAAGAAAGGTACCCTCTGGAAATGCTTTTTGCAGGATCATAGAGAGAAAGAGTATGAAGCCATTCTCTTTGTTAAAGAGCAAACTGATCTTCAGAGGCTGTGTTTTAGGCTTAAAGGGACAGTTCAGAAATAAGATGGCACTTCAATTTTCTTTTTTACAGTAAGTTTCCCAGAACTCTGTAATACACATGTCCTAAATATGTATCCATATATTGGTTAAAGCCTTTGCTTTGTTTCTACTCTGTGCCAACACTTGCATGGACTAGTTTTAGTAAAAAAAAATTCTAGCAAAGTCCACTTGATAACTTCGTAGAAGGCTGAATTTTAGCAATGACTGCAAGCAGAGCAGAATAGAATCAGCTACTGGCTAGCCCACAGGTGGGCTGCTCTTGGATTAAACAAAGGTCAGAATTTGATAGCAAGCCTTGTAGTCAAGGAGAGGCGCCTGCATCAGAAGGATGAGCTGAGATCCATCAAATTGGCACCAATCACAAGGGGCTGCAACTCCTCTCTGAACAAATTTGAAGCAGACTTCACAATGTTTTGCCACCACAGGCAGAGAGCAGGGGCTGGGGTTTGACCCTGCACTCTTGGGGCAGATGGTGGTGCCTGTCCTGGGGGCACTGCACCATCACACACCTCTCCCCTGCTTGGCGCCCTTTCGTCCTTCCCACACCAAAGCCAGTCGTGCCCTATTTCTTCACTCCTCCCCACCAAGAGAGAGAAACAAAGGGTGGCAGTCACTAATGGCTCCAGAGAGAGATCTGGGGCTTGGTTTATTACATGCTTAACAGAGCACTGAATTACTGGTGGTTATTGCCTAGTTTAACTGCTTTCCTTAAAAGAGAAACATGAGCAAACAAGCATGTGTCATGAAAAAGCCCCTATTCAGACAGGAGCTGACAAGAGAAAAAGCATCCAGGGTTTATGACTGTTTACTACTAGCTGTGCATTCAGGCACCAGCTGAAGTCACAATAAATGCAAAGAAATCCCCACCTTGTCCACCACCTCCTTAGGGGGCTTGTCTAGCCCAGGATTTACCTCCCGAGGTTAGCACACACTAAGCACCCGAGGCTTTAAACCACATCAACTAAGCATGTGTCAAGGGCAGCATGCCTTATCCAGACAAAGACTTTCAATGCACTTTAGTGAGCATATCCAGATCGCACATCTTCAATCCCAGTGGAGACAGAAGCCCTGAGAGAGAGCAGAGAGCATCCCCCCACCCACAGAGCTCCTCTGACTGATAGGGGGTGGAAGACCCAAACTTCAGAAAATGGCAAACCAGCCTTTTCCTCTGAAAGACCAGGGTAAAAAAAATACCCCACTGGAGCAGAAGACAGATCTGCAAGTAGGGGTAACCTGAAGTTTGGGTACACATCATCCCAATGACCAATAATGAGGGGGTTTAACTGAGAAGCAGGGGGGACAAGAAGAGCAAACAGGCTCTCTCGCTCCCATCTATCTACCTACTCATCAATTTTTTCATGAAACTTGTAAGGATTTCAGACCCATAACCCAAATCAAAACTCAGCTCAAGTCCACCCTGAGGCTGAAAAAGTGTTGAAGACAAAATGATGTGGACAAAGCTTCATTCCTTCAGAAACCCAGTGTAAAAAGAGACTACCAAAAAAAAATTAAAGAAGGTACAGAATGCATGTGGAGCAACACATTAATGTAAAAACAAATATACCTCATTCATCTTGACAGAACTACAGCCAATATACCAGAGGTCATGTGGATTTAACCATATCCTTTCTATTTGTCAGTTACTTTTAGATAAAAATATAAAGCCTCAGACAAGCCAAGAGGAAGAAACGCAAAAGATGATGAGTATAGAGTTTAAAGGAAGGGAGACTAGCAAGAGGAATTCACCCATATCAGATGAATATGAAGGAAGACAGCGAGGACAAAGCAAACCACACAAAGAGACAGAAACCTGCCATCACTAAGAAAAAGGGCAATATTACAAAATTTATTATTCAAGAAAGTATTAAAGAATAAATCAAAGAAGGACCTGGGGCACTTCTGAAAAGTGTTATTTCTAGAAAGAATACTTCTTTCTCACAAGTCTGACAAGCGAACATTGTCTCAAACCAAAAATGTGCCAGCCTTTGCCCACACAGCTCTAACCACAAGCTCCAGAGCCAGGCTGACTCTCAGTTTAGTTCCTCTGATTTCAGCAGACAGGGTCTGTTCCTGGAGAGTCAAAATATTTCTAGCTTTACAAAAATAATCTAAGCTAAACCAATATACACCTCAACTCTGCACAGGGATTGCTTCTATCATGCTCTTATTCCACCACACTTCTTTATCTCTCAAATGACATTTACATCTCTTAAATCATGAGCATACAGGTGGTCTCATAGTCTGTTAAGGTGTGCATTCCTGCTGGCCTACGACAGCAAAGATGTTCAGAACATTTCCCTCAAAGCATTCAAACCATGAAATCTCAGATTTGTTGAAGAGAAGTTTGGCTCGGGTGCTCACAAGACTTTCTGCCATCACGCAGAACCGTTCCCGAAATGAGGTGGTTTTGCTGACGGCTGTGATTCAGTCCCTAGTCATTTCAGCATGTTGTTTTTATCATCTTTCATAGTCACTATTAAAAGAAACCCACAAAATCCAGCACAGCAGAAGCAAACTCAATCTTTGCCTTGCAAAGACACTCAGGACTGAGCATCTTTGAACAACCCTGTCCGTATCTTGGAAAGAGCAGCATCTCAAGGTCAGGTTATAAACACATCTCTCAGGGAAACACTCTGTACTACTGCTGGGTGCGCAATCCGCACATGAGAAAAAGGAATGGCCTTTAAAGACAAAGCTATAAAATTTTACTAGGTGATATGTTTACTGAAATAAATCTAGTCTTTTGCACTTGATTATTATCATAACACATACAGAAACTGACACACAGTTAATGGAGCTTTAAACCAAGAGCTCTTGCAAGAAAAACACAACCCGAACTTTTCAGCTAACCTTGACAAAAAGACAGGTTTTGGTAAATTTCAGCAACACAAGTGGCTTTGTGATATTCCCTGTTTATTGGGCACCTCTCACACCCACAAATGAGCAGCATCTCCAAGCAGAGGAGGTGAGAAGATGCACTGCCAAGTCAGCAGCATCCACCAGCCCTGACAAAGACCCACAAGCAGTCAAGGCTCAGCAGACACAGCTACCACGCCAGAGGTACTGTACCACCCACACCCTCTTCAGTGGGTTTTCATCCACATGTGCCATCTCACAACAGCCAACAGCTGAGACAATGGCACCCACAAAGAGAATTCTTAAAGAAGTAAGAAGAGGATTTGGGATTCTTCCTCTAAGAACAATCTCCTCTTTTCCTAAGCATAGGAATCCTACAGGCTGAACAGATTTTAGCAGTAACAAAACACTTTAATACTCAAGTCTAATGGCTTTGCTTCCAAACTCACAAGGATCTACAAACAACTTTGATGCCATCTTTATAGATTTGAAATGCTGTTTCTATTTCTTTTTCCCATCTTCTCCTGAGATGAAAATCCACATTATGGTGCTACTGGGTCAAGAGATTCTCCAGCAATCCCAGGTATCTCCAAGACCCAGTGCTTTTAGCACAGCTCTGAATCATGTAAGCCAGCAGGATCCCACTCCCTCCAGGAATAAAGCAACAGATACCTACCCAAGGTGCTCCATCTGTCTGCCTAACCTTCCCTTCTCCTTTCTGCAACAGGAAATCCTTCTGATAGGGAGCACAAAATAAAAACCTTCCCCTTTCCCACACAGCCCAGTGCAACCATAGCACATGTATACAAAACATGCTTTCTTACAACACCAGCATGCACTGACTACACACTCTGCTAGCAAAGAGCTCAGAGGTGCAGAGCAGCAGCAGATGAGGACACTCCAAAGCCAAGGACCTGACCTGTGAGCAAAGTGGCAGTGTCAGCAACAGTGGTTTCACTGCCCATTTCTCTCATCCTTTCCCAAAGCCCAGCACAAGCACTGCCACAACACTTGGTCCATGAGGGGGCACCTCCGAACTCAGCAATTAGCCCAAAGGAAGTATTCTCAATAAGAAATATAACTTTATTCCTGAAGAAGAAACTAGAGCACTCTTCCATTACCTCAGAGGAAACCTAAGGAGAGGTAACATTAGTCAGAACTGATTTAGTGCCTCAAGCCATTCAGAAGACCATAAAGTCACCGACAGACAAGACAAGCAACTCATTCACAAAGGCTCTTTGATCTTAAATACAAATAAAATTAGGTCAATATTAAAGATTTTCATTCCTTGCCATGTAAAGATTGCATAAAGGCTAAGAAAAGCTTTTCCCATTCCTTCTTTTAACACTCAAGTTATTTAGCAAGTAACATTTCTTTCACATGACTTGAAACATTTTCTCCATATTCACTTGTCATCACCCCAGAACTTAACTCTTGGTGAAAATGCACAGGGGGAGCTGTACAGAGTGTTCTCCATAGTCCCCAAGGACAAGTCAGGTCAGAGAATTTCAGTGTGTTCCACATGGGGGAAAGAAAAGAAGAGCAAAGTACACCTTTCACAACACCCGGATTAAAAACAAAAAAAAAAAAAAAGAAAGAAAAAAAAGAAAATAAGATTTTTCATTTATTTGTTATTCAAAGCATTCCAGTGATTTTTAAGAGATGAAGATGAGAAAGCCTGTGCTGTCACTATTAATAGGCTGACATTCTTTCTTCCCCCACAAGACCACACCAGAAACACAGGCAAAGGCGAGAAGTTAAGGGAGCCTGAAGTCATGCCAGCTCTGCCAAATCCCAACTCTGCAGCACAGGGACTACTCCAAAGAGACCCCAGGACAAGCTCTCACATCCCAGACTCCCCATAGTTCTCAATGATGCACCTCTTGTTCCTTCTCCTGCAACAATACATCATTAACTTCATCTGCTGAAATAGCAGCGGTTGACAGGATAATCTAAGGATACAGCATCACCTTGCATTTTCCATTTAACACGCTTAGCTGTGTTAGGGTACTTTTAAAATCTTATTTATTTGCTTTCTAAAGCAACCAAGAGCTCTCATATGCAGCAGAAGGCCCCTGAAGCTATCACTGTAATGTGATATCTGCTCATAAATGTCAATATACCAATTTTAAAGGTCTTAAAGCTGCTGTCTAGTCATGGTAAAATAACCTAATACCTTCCTCACCTCCGTTACAGACAGCAATACAGTCACCTGTGAACAATTCAGTTCAGGTCCTTCTGCAAAAGACAGTTAAGCAGAAACCTCACCAACTGCATGCCAGCACATAATTCCACCACAAATACAAGAAAAACAAGCAGGGGTACCATGAGACTCGCTCTGTGAGATCCACCCACCCAGTCATCCCAAGACATTTAGACACTTTCTCTGGGCAGTTTTTAAGACACCACAGGGTCAGCATGCAAAGCCTTCCCTCTCTTTGGCATGGGTAAACACAAAAACTGACCCCAGCCAGTACTAAGGCAAAAGAAGGGGTCTCTTTTGATTAAAGCACATAACTACTCTGTGTTCAGAGATTTAGATTGTACCTCTGTCATGTATTTCCTGGATGGCTGGGAATAAACTACATCAGTTCCCCACCATACTTCCTTCCCACCTCCTCACCCTGTAGTAAAGCACAGTGGATAGCTTAAGTATCAGAGAAGCACATGAGAGTTCCACTTCCCTCTGTGTTTATACAGGAGATTGCCATGCAACTGAAAGTTCAGTTTAACAAATGGTGTGGAATCTGAAACTCCAGGTACTTCAGGAATGTCTGCTGTAGCTGCTGAAGGAATATCCAGGATATTGTCTCAAAAAAATCCAAGTGTTAATCAGAGAAAAGATACTTGGATTTACAACAAGTTGAGATTTAAACACAAAATTCACAACCAGACTAAACTCTACTATCTAAGCTTACAGACAGGAAGAAGCAATTACAACAACACAGGTGGGAACAATAAATAAAAAAACAAACAGGTTTGATGGTAAAGGATACCTTACAGAGAAGCACACATCTGAAAAAAATAGTTTGAACATCAGGCACTTAATTACAACCCTTATAAAGATCATCAAAAAACGAAAGTACCTGTATAATTCTCACCTGACAAACAGTAACCTAGATTAAATGTGTTCTCTGTAGATGTATAATCTACCTGAACAGGAATTACCCCAATGCTTACTGCTGAAGCACAGAGAAGAGACACAAGGCACTGACTGCTTTTCACACTGATAGATTTATTTCTGCAAAACTTCTGAGGTATCTAATTGAGAAAAACTGTCTCATATAAGTTACCAGGCTTCACTTAAAAGCGCAGAGAATCCTAACTGAGAGCAAGCACATTCACCTCCTGGTACATGCAAAAACAGGTCACTAATGAGCTTTTTGAGAACATGGATGTTTCCCTTCCATGATGGACAAGTGGGGTTTTACATGTCACTCACTTTCATACATTCACTTACAAAGGCATCTTCACTCTTACTACATACCCCACAAAGAACATGGACTGCAAGAGCTGCTACATGCATGGTACAGAGTGGGGTCAACCTGTCCAATCTTAGATATTCCGACAACATAAAACTGAGACACTCATCAAAAGTTCCCATTTTAATGAATAGACAAAAACTCAGGTAAAGAGCAATTTATCTCATCCTATGGTAGTTATCTCCAGAGGCCACTCCGTGTTCTATTTCTCTCCACTGAGTCCAACAGCTCAGATCAGACAGCAAAAGGACAGTAAGCAGGCCATCTACTTAAGCATCTTCAGAAGTACCATCCAGGCCCACTCCACAGAAATAAGCTATAAATTACTGAGCATCTGTGTGTAAAAGCAGCTCTCACTAAAAAATGCATTTTTCACCTATCAGGCCACTGTAACATAACTAGAGATACACAGCACTACCAGTTTTTTGGGAAGCACAAAACAAACTTAATTAGGACTTCCAGTCAGCAAATACCTCACCATTATTTCTGCTGCACCAGTCCCCCCAAGAATTATTTTGATTATTGCAGTAGCTCATGGTAGTGGATTACAGCAAGGGTTCACCAGCATGCAGACTTTCTTTCTGCACCCCTATCTGTAAGGGTTTATAACTCAGTTACAAGTGTTCCCTCTTGAAAGCAGCCTCATAAGACAGGTACAGCTGCACTTCCTTTTAAGTTTTCTACTGATTTTTCTTTGGGAATCACAAAAATAAAGAAAAATAATGAACCAAAACAATATTGGGAGTCCCTGACTCTAAGATATGTAAACCCAAGCAGGGTATAGAATACTTTATGGTAACACATTAAAACCCACAGACCTTAAGCTTTTCTGCATTTGAAAACAAAACAACCCAATACCATTAGATAGCTGAAAGTTTAGGGAGCAAGTTTTGAGACAAGTTTATTTTGTTTTGAGCTTAGAGTTTAAATTAGAATCATGAACTCTTGCCCACTGTCATTCCCTACAACTACTCTCTCTCAATCCTGGGAAGAAGCTCTTGAAACTGCCAGAGCTTAACTGAAATTGTTGTATTTTTAAGACTTCAAGTAATTTTTAACAGCGCCAGTTCCAAGGTGCATCAGCTATGAGGTAAACCAGCAAGAATAAACTATTGCCTTGGTAGTCCACAGGGAGTAAATAAAACAGATGTAATTCAACCGATTATTTTGAGCTGCTGCCATTCTTTTACCTACCTAAGTAACACTTTCCCATTTCACCTCTGTCCTCTGGTGAAGTTTCCAAGTGCAGGAACTACAGCCAACAAGTCCATACCACAGACTGGTACAACATCAGAAGATGGCAACCCAAATATTTACACATAAAACCGGCAGGACTTTCAGAGCCCTAAAATATCCAGTGAAGTAAGGGGAACTCTATATATAGACAAACTGAAAGGAAAACCCATTTTGGGGGATAAGACATCATAGAGTAAGTAGTCAAAGAAGAAGCAGAGGGATGCCACAGATGGATGTGTAGACCTGCATTTTTATGTGCAGAGTGACACTAGAAGGAAAACCAGGTACAGAGTGAAGCAGCACCACACCTCCAAAGCTGCAAACCTACAGTGCCCAGAGGGATCTTTTAGGACCTTCCCAACCAGGGTGGTGAGAAGAGCACTAAGCAAGTGGACCCCGCCAGCAGCCCCAGAGCCAGGGAGCTACTGGGGTGCTCAAGGCACACAGGGGCAGGGGAGGAAGCAGACAAACGTCCGTGGCACACCACCAACAGCCCCAGCAGCCACATCCTGACCGCAGCCCACAGCAGACCTTCTCCAGGGGTAGCACTACCTTGCTCCAAGAAGAGAGTGGCTACGTTCATGTGGCTTCTTCAGCCACAGGTACAAAGCCATGAGTCACTGCAATCCCTGCACGGAGCGCAGCTGTTATCAATGCGCCACGGGACAGCTCCAAAGGGAGGTGACAAAGACATTACTAGATAAGCCCTACAATACCAGTATAACTGCATCCATGTCAGAAGTTTTACCACGTTAGCTGTTTTATTGCTAGACCAATCAAGACCTGTTGGCACTTGCAGTGTCCTATTTGTGCAGTGATGATGACAGCAACAGTGCCAGAGCAACCCAGGGAGGTGCGGCTCCGGTGGGAAAGAAGCATTCTGCCAGGAGTGTGAGACAATCTCCCCCAAAAGACATCCCTTATTCTGGCACATAGTCACAACACAGCTAGGTGGGCTAAAGGAGGTCTCCTCAGCCTGGGCCATGCTGAAATCAGCACAAAAACCAGTGTCCATTAACATTCCCTTCGTGCACACAAGCCCAAAGCCCAGGTGACTAGTGAGCTGCCATGGCTAAAAGCTAATCTCTTTCATAATATATGTATTTTAATATAAATTATATGTGCTAATGTTTCTACTAACAACTGAAGTGTCCCTTACTTTTCTGATACTAACCACATTCCTGACTCCATCCTACTTTTTCTTGCCCACAATGATGAACAGTCCCCTAATTCACTCTCTACATTTAAGCCATATTCTCCCTCATCTTCTGATTTCCTCTGTAAATTCACCTTCAGTAGACTGCTTCTC
>NW_005054315.1:7574642-7578246 GCF_000277835.1 Geospiza fortis
ATGCAAGACCAAGCAGGAGACCACACAAGAACCTTTGGAAGACTGTCAACAACCTTTATGCCCAGTTGAGCTGCACAGGGCATAGAGATAGGACTTAGTTGCACCGATTTCTAAATAAAGTGGAGAGAAGCCTATTCCATCCATACCTCTATCTGATCCTTATGTGCCCTAAAAGTGCAAATTCTCTGAAAGGGCAAGCATCTCCACTCCCCAGTCTCTGTGATTTCATCCTTCTTTAGTGGTGCTTTTCACAGATTTCCCAATCAGCAGCAAATTAAAACCAACACCACTGAGGTCAAATTGTAATTATTAATTACACTCAGAACAGCAGATTTCACCCTGCTGCAGGACAGCAAAGCCTGGGAGAGCAGGGCAGTGCTTTGCCAGCAATACTATCAAGTCTCTAGTCAGTATTTGCTCCTCTTTCAAAAAGCTGCCCTGTCCTTTTTTTAACACTGAAATAGATACCACATGATACTACAGGGCCCTATGGCCACCTTGCAAGAGATACATCAAGCCTTGCTCAGATATGACAAGGGACCAGGAATGAGACTTCAGGTGGAGGTATCATGAGCTTCACAGCAGCATATTGGCCATTTAGTAGTACTCTACAGCTTATAACTAGTGCCATATTTTTTGTGCCTCTGTGAAAGTGTTTCACAACGCATCCAGAGGAGAAAATACACTTGAGAAATAATACTGAGATGCAATGTCAAAATCCCCAAGCCCTCTACAATCAAAGCTGCCTCAAGGTTCCCAAGAGGTATGCACCAATGTGGGCTTTTTCCTCCTCCCTCCCATAGCTGTCTGATTTCAGAACCAACAGTATCTTTTCTTGAGCCTGTGCTAACCTGAGAAATAATAAGGGATTCACAATGCTACAAACATAAAGTATTTGATAAGAGAACTCTTGTTCAGAGCTATGAGATCCCCTCCCAAATCCACTTCTCGTTCAAGCAAGCTGAATTCTTTCCACCACTTTCTGTGGGCTGAGACCTAAAATAACGATGCAGATAAGGATCTTACTGTAACTGACTACAGTCAAGCTCACATTGTGCAAGTTAATGCTACTGAGCTTAAATATCAACGTCATCCAAAGCCTGGTGGAGCCAGAGTGTACAGTCAGAAACGTAAAATGGAAAAAACAAAAATACCACTTTCCTCCACAGAAAACAGATCTCAGGAGGGTAAGCATACAATGTAAAGGGCTAAAATCACACTTGCAACAGCAAGTACCACTTGAAAAGATGACTAGAACATAATGTGTATATATAAACACATGCTAGACCACATGAGAAAAGTCAGCTAGCATTCTCGTCCAAAATATTTATACTAAAAAATGTATATGCTGAAGGCAAGGAAATGCAAAGGGTGAGCACCTCTCATAATGCTGCATTGCCTTTGGGGATGCTCCTCTACATCATTCCCTTGGGTGGGAGGTGCAGACCTGCCATCATCACAAAGAGCAAAAGAAGGATTTCTGCACACTATCAAGCCAAGGCTCTGGTGCTTGGAAGTTGATGACATGTCACCAAACCACATGACACTGCTAGGAGAGAATAAAAATTAAATAAGGAATGGAAGGTGTACATTCCTGGTTTCCTCCTTTCTTCATTATCCCAAAATGATTAAAAACCCCTACTAAAAATGACTAAAAACCCCTACTCCAGGCCTTACAGATAAAGCTCACCTTCCTTATGCCTGGTGCAAGAAGAAGAGACCTTGATAGGGAAAACCATCTACCCATACAAGCCACACAACCCCCACTACTGCCAAGGGGGAGAGAGCCCACCCATGCAAAAAGCAAAGAGAGAGTACCAGATGATTTCAACTGAAATTTTATCCATACCAGTTGAAATATCTTCCAATAGAAAGCTGAAAAAAATTTCTAGGAGTCAGCACAAAACTCTGGGCTGGATCTTGTTACATCCATCACCTCGAAGCCCTGCACACACCCAAGTCCCAGACCGCTGAGTCCTCCTCTAATTAGTTCAGAATAAGGAGTCCCTGCCCCAGGAGTTTGCAAAACCCCTACATTTTGCAAACAGACAGATGGGACTGGGGGAGGAAGAACAAGAGGGACATGTGGTTACCCACAACTGCACATTGCTTTCTTTTCTCTTTTTCTTTTTTTTTTTTTTTTATAAAAATAAATATCAGTAATCCCCACTGGCCACCTGCCTAGCTTTTGTGTATTTAATTAAGAAGGATTTGGGTGATGGAAAACTGGTCAAAAGTTCAGCCAGTTTAGGGGAGGACAGGAGAGTAAACATCTAGCTGAAGGACCCAAAAAATGCCAACATTCCAGCTGCTGCCTGGTCCTTCACCATTTCTAAAACAGCAAGGTCTCACTTTGCAACACAATCCACAAAAAATCAGAGGAGTATGGGAAGAAGTGCAATTCATACTTAAGAGAGCTGGTCTGGACCAGTTTCTGAAAGCCAGTGACCTCACTGATCCCCAGTACAGTTTGTCTTTATAGTGATAAGACTGGAATTGTATTCATGTTTAACAAAATCATTTGAATCCACAATGACGTCCCTTTAGCAGCGAGAGAAACAAAGGGGAGAGAGAGCGGAAAAAACACCCTTAACTGAGTTACTAGAGAATACCAAGAACTGTCCTATCTCCCTACCCCCCAACACAGTCACCTTGTAAGACAGAAAGTCCATTAAGACAAAAATAGGGTATCCTTAGCGTGGGAAAATATTTAGCAAAGTTTTAATTTACTTTCAAATCAGCATTTCAACGATCACATCTTACATCACTTCCTTTTACGAGCCAGCAGTTAGACAATACATATCATTTACATGCAGTTTTGGAAGGCTGCAACATAGATCAACAAAAGAAGCCTTCACCATGAATTAACTATTACAAGACTCTTAGAAAAAGTCACTCCAGCCTGCGTTGAGGGCAATTAGGAGTATCATCCTCTAATTCTCATCTTTCTGGCGCACTCCTGTTATACCCCAGAACTCCCACAAACACATCCTTCCACCCCAGTCATTGCTGCCACAAGAGAATTAGGATGTCTGTGAGATGTAACAGCATACTCACAATGGTTAAAGTGTAAGATGTCTTTAAAACAGACACATACGCAACAAAAGAGAATGTGACTAAGCAAGTTAACACAGTTCAGTGTCAATAGCAAAATTACAATGTTTTATGCCTCTATGAATGATCAGATGAGAGAGATTTTAAAATTTCAAAAGTATTAACCTATTGCCTTTAGGTCACAGGTAATTTTTACATCAAAAACCCAAAATACCAAAAACCAGAATGGAAGCAAACACCCAGTTCAGACCTTAATCCTGAGACAAATTTCAGGAGTGTTCTCATTGGTGCAAGCCAAACTTCATATTAAGCTTACTGCTGGATGTGAAAAACTAAAACCTAACCGCAGCAATGCCAAGAATGCTTCTCCCACTACTTGCAAAAGATCAAAAAAAGCCCTTAAGGCAGCCGATCCCTCGGTGAGCTGGCTGCGAGTCCCAGTTACACGGCAGCGGGACCGGGCTGACTCAAGAGGGAACGAGAGGGCAGCCCATCCGTGCGCCACCCCAGCGGCACCACACGCCAGCGGCAGCAGAGCGGGCCCGGCCGG
>NW_005054315.1:7578396-7578711 GCF_000277835.1 Geospiza fortis
GTGTGAGAAGGGGCGAGCCAAGGGGTTCTGCGGCGGGTCCTTCCCGCCTCGGCTCGGAGGGAACGCTTGGCAGCGTTTAACCCTTTGCTTTCTCTCTAATCTAAGTGGTGCAACTTCCACGCCATCGTTGTCGTGTTTCGAACCAACTACGAAAGGGAAAACAACTCTCATTCTCCAGGGTTTCTGAGCAGCAGCAGAGCTCTGCTTGGCCCCAGGACGAATGAGCCAAGGCCCGCTGCCCCTCTGCTCCTTCCCCTGTGCTGGGCAAAGGCTTCCCCAAACACCCCTTCCTTTCTTTTACATATCCAGGCTGGG
>NW_005054315.1:7578734-7582072 GCF_000277835.1 Geospiza fortis
TTTTTTTCCCCTCCCATTAATTCACCGCTGCATAACAAGCTGCTCTTGACACACAAGGCTTCTTCACACAGGAGAGGTGTCAGCAAGGTTATGAAGATTAAAATAATAAAAACTCTACAGATTCCAGAATCACAGAACTGTTCGGGTTGGAAGTGATCTCAAAGATCATCTAGCTCCAACCCCTTTGTCATAGGCAGAAACACCTTCCACTAGACCAAGCTGCACAAAGCACCATCCAACCCAGCCTTAAACACTTGCAGGGATGGGGTATTCACAAGTTCCCTGGCCAGCTTGTTCCTGTGCCTCACTACCCTCACAATAAAGGATTTCTTCCCAGTACCTAATCTAAACCTACTCTCAGTTTAAAGCCATTACTCCAATTCAAGCACAGCAACATAAAACTTAGTATTTTTACCACCTCACCACTGAGGTCCCAGGCCCACAGTAACACTCCACCTAAGCCAATCCATTCAATACATAAAATAAGTAATTCCACTTGCATTTGGGTGCCAAACATCCAAGGCCTGTCCTCACATTTCATACATGTATAAACATCTACACACCTACATATAGCTAAATAAATAGCTAAGCTGCTGCTAACTACAGAAATATCTCCAGCCAGATAGATGAGCTATTTCCAGCTAGCTCAGCTAAGGCAAAGAGGAGGAAAAACAGGGCTATTTTCAGCTTTTCAACAGGTTGGCGCCGTCCCCTTCGCAGGCTGCTGGAAAGCTGACTGCCCAGCCGGGCAAACGACCTTCGGCATCATCGGCGGGGGTATGAGCTAGACAAAGAGATAACGTCATGGCCTCTCGGCTCCCTCCGTGTCCTCCCCGCAGTGGCAGGTAGCCAGCCAATCCCGCTCCCGGGTGACATCATCGCTGATGCCTGTACACGAATGTGGAAGTGCATCAAACTGCATCTCGCAGCTCGGCTCCTCAAAAGCAACCGGCACGCCACCCCCCAGCCCCTCGGGATGACAAACCGCTTACAAGGGAAATAAAACCATCCAGGAAGAGGGATTTCAAGAAGCGGTTGCTGGGTAGAAGGAAAGCGGAAGGCAACAAGCATCAAAACATACACATATAGCCTCATCTTTGGGTGTCCCTGGAGCATTTCTCCTACCAAAAAAAGTGGCCAAGAAAAGTTGGGGGTTTTTTACAACAACTTTTCCAACAACTGTTTTTTGTTTTTTGTTTTTTTAACATAACTTCATTAGTTTAAAAAGAAAGATGTTTATCGCAGCAAGGAAGTTTTTTGGTTTAGTATTATTTGTTTACATACAGCCCTGTTAGGTGTCCACATTATCAGTGTATGTACACAAATGTGGGCAAATACCTAAGAAGAAGCAGTGCCAACCCAAACTTAAACACCTGTCAATTCATTACTGTCTAGCAGGCTCTACAGTAAGAGACTGCCTGTTGCTCCCTGTTATCACAGCGACACCGATGCCCTTAGACATCAGATGTTCCTTCAACTCGTCCAAGACAATAAATACATGTGCCCATGCATTTATTATTTCATTTCTAATGCTAACTATTCTGGGAGACCTCCACCTTATTTAAAGAAAACAAAATTTAACATTTCTGTTATCAAGACTGTTAAACTAAGGAGAACTTTGCTCATTAACTCAAAAGCATTAACAAGTACACTGAGAAACAATGCACTAAATTGCAATAATTAACAGGAGAGTTTCAAGTCCCACATTCACACCCTATTAATTTTTTTTTAATAAGGGTTCAGATGATGCAAGCTCTGGGAGCAAATGATTACAGAAAAAAATTGCGTCCTTTGAAATGGCAGAAAAAAATTAAAGAGTTGAGGTTGTGTCAAAGTGCAGCTTTTTACTCATCTTCCCCCTCTCCGGCGGCCCTTTGAGCCACATTCTTTTTTCCAGCTTTATACCAACAGCAGCAGCCTGGCTATTGCAGCTCAGGTCTTAAAAAGCAACGAATACACTGCGCAGGGAGACTAATTCTCCATCAGGAAGGCTGAGGTTCACGCCCTCAAAACAAACTGACATGTGTTTCATTTGCAGAAGAGGCAGCAAAGCGCTTTATTTAGTTACTGGAGCTGCAAGCAGCAGTATCTTGCCATCAGGGAAACTCAGACCAATTACACTCCCTTGTTTATAAGAAAAAAGAAAAACAAAACAACAAAAAAGCAACCAAAAACCCAAACAAGCAGCTAAGCATCTTCACCTCTCTCCTTCTCTCTCCAAATGCATCTTGCATTTCTACAGTTTAAGGCTAGAGCCTTCAATCTTTAGCCAAGTATTGTCTGTGCAAATAATTAGTCATCCTGGTAGCTAGCACTCACTGCAAAGTCATGCAAGCTCAAGATCCGTTTGTTACACTGACTGCACACAAAAGGGTAAAAAAAAAGAAAAAAAGGAAAAAGTAGGCTAGTTTCACACCCACATGAGCACTCTCTGATTTCTATTTTTTAAAGTCATACACTTGTCAAACAGGTTATTCTGGGAATTCTGATTTCCACAAAATAAGTTTCTCTGCTTCGGTCAATTATGATTGTCACTCTGCACCCCTCATCTCTGCACAGCCCATCAGATGCACTCGCCCCCAACTCCACAGCTTCAACACTCACAAGGAAACTGGGTGACAATTTTAATTAAGGCCAATGTCTTTGTCTAAAGTCACTGCAGCAGCAGCAACTTCCATAAGGATTTCCAGCAGCAAAGCTGAATAAGCCTGTAGACGTGTTTGTATAACCGAGCAAGACTCTGACAGCGTCCACTTGGTTTGGTCATTTCTCTGGAAGGAGCACAGAGAAGAATAAGGACAATAAAGGCGTATTTCATCAATACAGGATGGGTACTTGGGAAAGTAATTTGTACCCATCCGAAAAAGCAGAAACCAAGAGGCTGACAAACTTGACAAGGCCAGCAACAATGACAAGGGCAACACTTCTACCACCCCTCACTGTTCCGGTTGCCAGCGCGGGTGGCTCGCCTTCAGCCGTGTGCTCAGCCCGGCGCAGGCACCGGGTACCCTCTGGAGAATCGGCAACAATAAAAGGAGAAGAAATTCTGACACAAACCTTGTAGACTTGCCCGTACGTGCCATTGCCAACCACTTCCACCAGTTCAAAAATCCCAGCGGGGTCCTAAGGGGAGGAAGGGGCAGAAGGGGCGGGGGAGGAAAGGGGAGAAGAGAAGCGGGGTTACATTTTTGTTCAGGCGATGGCTGCGGGCAGAGCCCAGCCAGCGAACCCGGCTGCTGGCGGCGTGCAGCTGTTGCGCCCTGTTTTTCCACGCACATGCCAATACATGCAAACAAAGGAAAAGCAGCCCAGGGCCGCGGTCCCCCCGCCCGCCCCCG
>NW_005054315.1:7583378-7585861 GCF_000277835.1 Geospiza fortis
ACTGTGGGTCTGTCACGGCTGGGATTCCCCGTGCAGTGGGGATATTTTCTCTTCCCGTCCTCGGGGAGATGACCAGCAAAATGTCACAGTTCCCCCCCCCTGCCCTGAGGCTCCAGGCCCACTGGAAAAACATTTGTGTCTCATGAAGAGATTTCTGCAGAAAGAGACCCAAATCCTGGCCCACAGAACCAGACCCATCTCTCCTATTTTAACACATCCTTTACTGACAGAGCTGTCCAGGCCCCCTTCCCACCCAGAATAATCCTCTAGCAGAATTTGAATCATGGAAAAATCTCATTAACCTCACTCGAGCAAGATGCATCAGGCAGTTGCACACAGGTGTAAACCTTGGCAGGATTTGTTTCTCATTGAAGTTCTTTATCACACTGATATGGCAAAAATGTTACCTGCTTGCAAAAGGTCGAGTTATGTTTCCTGTGGGAACCAGGGTTTTCCTCTCTCTTCTAATTTAACCACAAAATTACATATACATAGCTATAAGTATCACAGAAACATACTTTTGAAACAAAGCAAACCTGTTGAGCAGAAAGTGTAAGGATAAATTACCATAACAGTTTAATGGCATACTTCATTTTCACTTTAAGTGTAGATACAAAGAAAGGAAACTCCAGCCTAGACCAGGAAACTTTGTTCTCTGTACAGGAACCTATAGTTGGGAAAAGGCAAATAATTTCAAATGGATTCAATGCTGTGTCTGCCTGAGTGCATGCACAGGAATAAGGTCAAGTCTAGAGGTGCAGTAGGTTTTGAAAAGTGGATTTCCACAAAGATTTATTATCATTGGCCTGGTTTGCATTACATGGCTTATTTAACTCAGCCTTTTTATGTGTAAGGGAAGCCTTGGTAGGTTAGATCCATTGCCCATCTGTCCCAGCGTCCATCTCCAGATGCAGTCAGTAGTAAATGCTGAGAGAAGATCAATGGGATGCTTTAACCATCCAGTAATACTTCCCTGGCTTATCTTACCATCTCTGAACAGCTCAGGGAGTTCTTTAGCAGCATTTGGTGTCACTGCATTTCATATTTTTTGATTATGTTTTCCTTCCATGAGATTGGCTATTTACTTTGTGGATTCATACGTGCTTGTGACTTTTACAGTGTCCTCTGGCAGGGAGTTCCAAAGCTGAGCTAGCATGTTGTGTGGAGACCACTTTTTGCTAGACTGAACAAAGAAAATCCTCGTGGTTCTTGTTTTGGAAGAGACACCGATCGTTTTCTATTAATTTTCTTCATTACATTCATTTTTTAGATTTCTGGTGTGTTTTCCCCTTGATTTTTGCCAGCTAGCAAGTTTTGGTCTTTTTAGTGATACCGTGAATGGAACTTATTCCATATTTACCCTTCATTGAACCATTTCTGCTTCTATAATGCCTTCCTTTTTAAGATGGGTAAATGGATTTCCATCTAATGTTCATGCTGGGTTTCCCATGCAGCATCATAGTGATGTCCTCATTTCTAATCCTCTCCTGATCCTTCCTTTCTTCATTTTTGTTGAGTATGAATATGACATTCCTGTGGCATATGTCTATTATAACTCCAGAATCCCCTTCTGTAATGTTAATACTACCTCAGAGACTGTTGCTATGTATTTCTGAATGCTGAAAGATTTTCAAGCCCAAACTCTGAACTGTGAGTTCTCCAAGCCCAGAATGAAACAACTTCCTTGTGCCTCTGAAAGGTACAGCCCAGGATTTTAGAGATGAGGATCTGAGCCTGTATACACATTCTCACCATTCATATTTTCACCAACACACATCATTTCACCAGAGCTCTGATGTGGCTCCACCACAGTGTCCCCTCTGTGCTTTAAGTTTTTGTTTTATTACAGTGAGTTCAGTTCTTTGGTGTGTTTTAATATTGTACTAAAGACTGCTAAAGTGCTAGCAGCAAGATTGTGAATTCTTGAAAAGTAAGGCATCCTCTACCTTTAGGGAAAAAATAGTTTTCATAAAGCAGTAAATGCCACAAGAGAGCTTCCTGCTAGTTCCCAGAGCAAAGCACCACGACGCCTCACCTTCCTTTTCCTTCCTACTCAAGTGGAGGGATGAAAGGCTTGCTTTTTTGAGGAAGAAGCCTCTTCAGCTGTGGCCAAAACCACTCTGTTCACATGTTCATCATGCTCTTCACCAGCTCAGTGTTCTTACCCAGTTTGAAAGTCCAAAGGTTAAAAGACCAAACCTAAAACCACTGGAAAGATGAGCAGTCTGTTTTAACTCTTCCTCATAGTGAAACCAGCAATCCTGAAATGAGATGGAGTGAGACAGGCATCAAAAATCATAATGAAGAATGCAAAGAAATGCATTTTCACCCCTGTGGATTGTCACCCCACAGAGCACACACAGTGTTTCTAATGACAAACTTCAGTAGAAGCATCAAAAAATCTGAATCCAGTCCATCCATTGGAGAGCAAAGCAGGAGAAGGCTGAGGCCTATGTGCTGCTTTCCATCACCCTCAGACACAG
>NW_005054315.1:7585871-7590591 GCF_000277835.1 Geospiza fortis
CAAAGTGCTCATAGCAGTGAAGGGAACACAGGATTTGTAGCTCCCCCAGCAGTTTCAGCATCCCTGAAAGAGGGGTGCCGAGCCTCCCTTTCTCTGGCCATTTTTTTCCTATTGCATGGCACTCATCTCTTGTGTGGGTATGAGCATTCCTACAGCTGTGTAGTGAGCCAGGACTCCTAGCAAAGCCAGCCCACAAAAGGAAAATAACTTCTAATGTTACTATTGATCAGTTCTCTGGGCTGGTTCATCACGTGTCTCCTTGAGCTGTTATGTTAACAAAAGGGAAACAGAGGGGTCAGAAACTAAGTGGAGGGCAGGAAGTGTAACCATAGCATTGCCTCTTGGTTGTGGCTGTGGTTTAAGCCAATTTCAACTCTCAGTGGACCCATAGGGGTAAAACTACAGAAACTTCCTTCCTTACTGGAAGAGACACTGTGGGAATGATGGGAACCCAACATTTATGTTGTAGCCACAAAAGAAATTCCTTGCCTTCTGTGTTTTTTTAAGTTCTTTGAAATTGTCTTTGTTCTATAATTTTCCACTTTTAATATGCCAGGGCCCTAATCACTGACCAGAGATGCAGAGGTCATCAACTGCATTAACTTTTTATGAGCTTAATCATCAACAGTATTCAAAGAGATGAGTAAAGAGAGAGGAAGTTCTGAATTTTCATTTTGTTCTACTCCTGATTCATCCCATAGCCTTGGGGCATCTCATTTCCTGCTTCCACTCCCGTTCTCTGTGTGGAAAATGGGAGTGATTTTGACCTCCTTTATAGTGTGAAGTGTTAGACATGTGCCCCATCATACTCTGGGGAAATGGTTCTCTCCTTGGCTGAGGGAACCCTGAGGGAGGCTCAAGCTAGGGTGATAAGTAAGAGAGGACAGGCTAGTGAGTGGGACTGAGTGAGCCTTTGCATAGTCCAGCGTTCCTGCTGCAAATGGAGCAGAAGGAGGCTGGAGACAGTTCTCTTCACGCTATTTATTACAACACATACTGGGAGCAGATCAGTTGCAAAAGGATGCCACACAATCAGCCTCCCTCCAGCTTAGGCTCCTCTCCTCCTCTGCTGTTTCCAGCACCCCTATCTCTCACCTCCATGTGAGAGCTGCTCTGGGTGATCACTGCTGGCACACCCAGGTTTTCTCATGCTGCATCTTAATAATGTCATATGGGCTGGACACGTTCCTGCAGCTCTGCTGGCCCAGTTGCACACACACTGCTGCTGGTGACTTCCTGCTGCTTCCCTGTCCTCAGGATACTGCACTGCCTGCCACACTGATGGGTTTCCCTCCTTCCAGCACACAGCCAAGGCTCAGGCACATAGCTGGACCCAAGCTTGGGGTTGCACATGTAGATGATGATGTAGGTGACATAAGGGCCAAAAAGGAGCAGCTTTCCACCAGCTGCACTCTTTGAAGCCATCACTGCCCACACTCTGGCTGGCTTCGTCTGTTAGCATTTTGGGGACTGGATTGAAAGGACTCCTGAAACACAGGGGCTGTCTAAATATAGCAGTCCTGCTAGTGCAGGAAGAGTGGCAAAGTGAGTCAGAGCCCTCTCCACAGCTGCTCCATGGTACCATGCGGGAAGGCACGGTACAGTCAGCACTGTCAGCACTTTGGAGGTGCCCACCTTTCTCCATCCCCTGCCAGGCTCCACATCTGTGCTGTTTTTTCAGCTGTGCTGGTATGGCTTCCCTGTATTGTGGTTTGGTGGCTAGGCTAATCTTGGCAAAAAAAAATACATCATCTTTATTTTTTTGCAAGTTCGGCTTTACCTCCCATTAACACCTTGCTTTAAATGAGTGGTAGGCAATTCTGTCAGAGTGGGAATGTCTCAAGTTATTGCACAGAGATCTAGGTACCATGAAACCATGTCCTGAAAGTAATTCAGGGAAGAGTTACCTCAAATGGCACTGCAGTACAGCCTAAGGGAAAAAGTTAACTTTAGTCCTATAATAATTAATATCACACTTGTGCAGTACTGGAGCACCCAGCAGTTCTAACTTAATCCAGATCACAAATGAACATATGAAAATAACTTAATACCATTTTATGTCATTTGTTTATGCTGGTTGTGATGAAGAAAGATGGTACCTGGTCCATCTAGAGTCATAGGACATGAGAAGCTGATGGCTAAAGTGGTATGAAGTTTGCCAGGACAACATACTTCCAGAGAAATCTGTGAACAAATCTAAACCAGCAGAGTGAAGTTCAGAAATTTGCATCACCTAGCTGCGGCATTTTGAATCTGACTCTGAACATGCCCACACAGGATTTGCATCCATGGAGCCATAGCCTCTGTGAGGAAACTGCTTCTGCACAGAAGAAAGGGTGATTTCATGTTGCCACAGCCTTTCATAGACTCCACATCCCTAACTGATCTACCCAGACTGAACTCACAGTACAGTCCAGAATCTTGTACTTCATATTAGACAGTTGTCAGTCCTGCAGCTAGACTTAAACCAGGCAACAAGGCAAAAGCATGCCATAAAAAAACCCACTGTTGCATGCTTGGGCTAATTGAGAAGATCCCGTGTATATTTTTGTACACTGCCCATGCTCTAGGGTTTTAACAAGCTCTCTGTTTCTGGGTCTGCTATCTGTCACACAAAGCACACAATTACTGAGTCTGACTGGCTGTCACAGGCTATCTCTGCTTGTAGCTAAGCTGGCTTGTAGCTATCTTCCCATGACCCAAGTGTGACACTTATTTCACCTCTTATACAGGCCCTGAGCCATATCTGTAGTGGCTGTGAGCAAACTCTTTTCCTCCACATCTGAGTCAGAACTCCTCAGGGAATATTGTCTCTCCTCACATTTGTCTTGATGCGCTTTATCTCACAAAAGGGCACCTGGGGATGCTCACCCAGAGTTTCTGGGATCTGTCTTCAGGAGAGAGACAACCTGCTTATGCCACATTTGTGCCCTGGAATAAGAAAAGCTGCTTTGCCAACATGATGATGGCTGTGGCTATGCAGGCATTTACAGGCAGTACCTGTGCAAGGATCTCCCAGGCCTTCCCCACAAAGCACATGGGCACATATCCTATGCTTTTCCTCCTGCTCTTTGGCTCCTGTCACTGCGTGATCCTTACAAGAGCCATGCTATCAAACAGATAATTATTAGAAACAACACCTGTTTTCAGATTTTGTTTTGTTTTTTATCCGGCTCTGTTGTGTCCACAGTGTGGTGAAAGGAGAAAGGCAGTGAGTGTGGAGGTAGTTGTGTTCTTTCAGAGCCCTTCAGCTTATATAAACAGAGTTCAAGTTGAGTCTGCAAGCCTGCCAGGCTCGTGAGCAGATCAGTGGGGATCACTTTTCAAGAACTTGGGCCTCGTTTTGGCATCACCCTGAACATAGTGTTGATGTGCCATATAATGAGTCAGAAATGCCATGACTACGTGATACAAATCACTGAACGTTTATGAACTTATTCTGTCAATTCAAATGTGTTCAAAAAATTCTGAGGGAGTCATTTTGTCACAGAACATATAACAGAGAAGATACTGAAGTCAGCTTAAACTTGATAAAAAAGGCATAAAGCTAGCAAAGAAATATTTCTCTATACTTGGCCTGAGTGGAAAGATGATGTTATATGTCTGCATCTGATGCAGAGCAAGCTGATCCAAAAAAGTTTACATATCTGGTAATAACCAACCTTTAACATGGCCTGAGCTGGTACAGAAGTCATTGTGTCCCCAGAATGAAACTAATGCACTTCCACAAACAGTGGGCTTCTGCAAGAAATCTGTGACAGCATGAAGTCCTGCAGTGCCCCTGGTCTGAGTACAGCTGTCTTTAATTCTGAAACTGTATCCCCATGTTGAATTTCATACCTTGTGCAAGCTCCCTGTGAATTCATACACCTTTGAGAATTGTGACTTAGTGAGGTAAATTATAGAAGTTGAAATTAAAGTGTAGAGCATGTATTTTAAACAAACATTAAAGCTACTAAAGTTTGCCCTTTGAAAGCTTTCTTCTTCGGTTTCCAAGTCACTTTCATTTGAACGTTGAAGGGATTTTCATTTTGTGTTATATTTTACAATGAGTAGAGTTGTGTTTGGAAAGAAACTTTAAAATGAAGAGTGAATTATCACGAAAATGCAAAAGAAAGGGGGAAAAAAGCTTAGGTGAGAACTAACTATCCTTTCAAATGAAAAATTAAAACCCCAGAGCTCTTAAAGGAAATTTAGAACCACGTAAGAATTTCCACAATTAATACACAGGCTTAATTGGTTTAAATTTCCCTTTCATTTTATACAGCATTAGGTCCACAGAGGCCATAATTTCAGGAAACTCTGGCTTTGTCAGTGAAGCTAACTTAAAATGTTTCCTCTCCTCCCTTCCCTGGTACCCTGTACCTGGCTTCACACCTCTCCATGGGCAACTGCTATTGCCAGAACAAGGATTTTCTGGGCTAAGCCTACATCATCTGAAAAATAACACTACCCAGAAAGAGTGAATCAGTTCTGATGCCTGGCAGTGACACCACCAAGAAGACCATGACAGCAAAGAGGCACAAGTGAAATGGTGAAATGGTATTGGCAACTTCCCAAGTTACCTCCAACAACAAAGCCAAGATCTCATGAGGCTGCTGCTGACAGGTCAATAGAAATACCAAAGAAAGGTCCAAGGGAAGGGACAAAGCCTCTAGGCCGATATCACCTTAGAGGGTATAATTAAAAAAAAAAAAAAAAAAAAAAAAAAAAACCCTGT
>NW_005054315.1:7590637-7594892 GCF_000277835.1 Geospiza fortis
AAAAAAAAAAAAAGACACCTGCTGGTCATAATCAATGGCTGAAATGGAAAGGGCTGCTGATTGACACAAGATAATCCTCCAGGTGTTGTTTCTTAAACAAAATGTTGTCATCAAAATACAGTAAAATGTTGAATGTTATGGGGCATTGCTGGGTTTTGATAGAAGGCAAAGTATTTTAGCTACAGTTTGGCTTTCAGAGGCATTTTCTGTCTATTTCTAGTTCTTGCTAATTTATCAGGGGGCTATTCTATATGATACATTTACCCTCTGTGATCTGGTTTTAAGTAAGCCAAATATCAGGGCTGCTGTGACAGAGCAGTTTGGTAAAGTTCCTTGGTGTAACTGTTAGTAAAAAACTCCTAATCAATGTAATAACTTTTGAAATGTGGACATTTTAGGGGTCTTCTGGTCATAACAGAAACATTGAATACAGAAGGTCTACAGAGAGCTGTTATCTCCAGATAAAACATGTGGGCTTCACCTGTCCATTTGAAGAAGTGGGCACCTCCAGGGTGAACCTTCAGGTTTCTCTCATCATGAAACAAAAAATGGCACAGAGGAATGGGGTCTTAGCAGTCATGGTTAGTTTGGAGGCTGAAGCCTGTGCTGGAGACAGGCTGGTGTGATGAATCCCTTGTAGCCAGGCAATGCTTTTTCATGCAATGCCAGTTTTTAAGATTTTCAATGCAGTCGTGCATGCTTTGGAAACTATTTACCCATTTAAGTAGCTATGTGAAGTCAGGGAGACAGATATTTAACTGCTGTGAATTAGGGTAGCCCTTCTGAAACTGCCTAGTAACTCTGATGACCAGCTTCTACCATTTAAGGCTGCTGTTTTTACCATACACAGTCATCATCAGAAACAAGGGTGTTGTTAGGCAGTGGTCAATAGGCGATTTGGCTCAATTAGCCAAGAAATGGAAAAAGCAGGGAAATTTATATAAAGAAAAGAAAAACAACACACAGTTTCCCAACAGCACTTTGAAAACCTTTTCTGCTGCTTTGATCATTGTTGCTCCCTCCTCTCACAAGCCCATCCTGGAGCCATTATTTGAACTAGGTGTAAATACATAGGAGAAATGATGAGATGATGGCATACACCACAGGAGGAAGTCCCAGTGCAGGAGACAGCCCAAGTACTAAAGGTGGTAGAGTGGCATGCAAATGTGCACTTCTGAATAAGGGCGTTCCCCCACATCAGATCCTAGGTACTTGGCAAGAGGCTTTACAGAGTTCCCCAGAACACTGCCAGATGTACTCAAACCCTGCCTGATCAAGTCCTTGATTTCTTCCAGGAAAGAAAAGCTATCTGTACACTGATGTTGGGATCTGAAGGTCAGCTCACTGAGGATGAATGTAAGTTCACCAAAATAGTTTTCTCTTGCACATGAACTTTGACACGACTGAGGGTAAAAACCTCTGGAGCTGGACTGTTCTTGACCTACATGGAATCACACCACTGTAACAAGAGGTGGAGATCATGCATCTCCATTGAGATGGACACCTGTGCAGCAGAGAAAAAAAGATCCTCTCTTGCTGTTCACTGGGCTCAGCTGGAAGAAAGAATGTATTTTCATACTATTGAAAAAGCGATACAAAATGAGGGAAGTTAATGAGTTTTAAATAAGGGCCACTAACCTTAGCACCAGGTACTTCAAGCATTTTGTTATAAGTAGTCACTTTCCTCTCACCATCAAAATAACATAAGACAGAAACACTTTATGATTTTTTGATGATGAAATTTTACACTGTCAAGGTGTAAAATTATATTTAAATATCAACCTTTTCCCTGCATCCTACAGCAGTTTCCAACATGTTTGCATACTGTATTTTACAGGACAGCAGCTAATATCTACCCTTAATAACACTTAAATCTTATATAGTAGTCTGACATCTCTAAGCACGTCAGAAAAAAAACCCCCACATTATTGTCTTTATCAAAGTTCTGAGAAATTTGAGGTCACAAGTTCTTTTATACCAGGAATTAATTTGGGATTTGAAGTACCTAATTTGAGGTGAACTATTTTCATTCACACTTTGCATGTTATTTTTCTGAGCAGCTGACTTTATTTACTCTTTCTCAATCCTTTCTTTTTATACAATGTTAACATTCCAAAATGATGCAGCTATCTAGAAGTTGTGGCTTCCCTTGAAAAATCCTGGGGCTAAGCATCTTGCCCAAAGATCACTTCCCTGATGAAATCTGGAGCTGTACTGCCTTTTCCCAGAGCCCTTGGTGCCGCATTGGGGTCAAGCTCCTAGACTGGCTGTCTGAGGCACTGAGGACCACACTGCACCCCAGCACCCTTAGCACCACCACAGCATGTTAATGCAATCTGGCCTCCTACAGTGCATGGAGGCATCATGCTGCACAGCCAAACCACCTCTGCCAAGTCTGATCAGTCTTCTGTCTAGATGCTGTCCAGATGTGTGCCAGACAGTGCAAAAAGAGAAAACAGTTTTATGCTGTGTTGCGTCATCATATTTCAAAAGGAAAAACAAGACAGGTTGTGTCTTCTTGCCATGCCCTTCAAGCCTTTTACCAAGCCTAGGGCCTGTCACTGCCAAGGACACACATTACCTCCTTGCTGCTTGTCATTGCAGGCCAAGGATAGTTTATGACTAAGAAAGTTCAATCAACAGTGTGATGAGGTGAAGATCTGCCCTGGTAAGATCCTACTGATGGATGTATGCGAAGAAATCTGCAAAAATTGCAAAGAATTATCTAAGACATTACCAAGCCATCTTGTCCACAGCCTTCTTCTGTCCATCCCAGAAACAATAGCATGGACTGATCAAGTAAACAGTTCTCTAGACTCCCCTGGACTCTAAGGAGCCCAGTCACACAAGGAATCTGTAGGGTTGGGTTTAGCGCCCTTGACTTTGGTCCAATGTATTAGTTGAAGTCCCATTACTCAAAGTGCCCTTGACCTGTACCCCTAAAATACTCAGTCTTGGAATAAAACAATAGGATTCCATCCAGGAATCCAGGATTCCATCCCCTAGATCACTTGTATGAACTTTTAACCTTCAGTGCTCTGGGGTTTGCCTGTCCTTATCAGTTGTCTGTTTGTTTAGTCCTCTTTGTAGGCAAAGAGACATTCATCAAATTTGATTGCATTTTATGGTGTGTAAAAATTTACTCTAGGCAATAACAGACTTCTGCACAAGTATCAGAGGTGGGAATCATCCTAAATGTTGTAAGATATCTACAGTATAGAAGTCCAATCTTGACCTCTTCACTCCTCACTCTCCTCATAGTAGTCAGCAAAGAAAGAAGGGCAGCTCTTGGCCATGATTCATCTCATGTGAAATAGGTCACATGAGTCACTCTCTAGAAATGCCTATTTCTGTGTTGACTCCAAAGGGAGTCTAGGTACACTACTCAGACATAAATGGTGACACTGCAAATGTCCAGAGTTAGATGGGATGAATCCCCTTGTCAGGAGTTAATACCTTGTGGAAAGACCTTTTTTCTCATCTACTCCCCATATCAGCTGTGCATTTGACAGCTGGTCAGGTGTCTCTGAGTATCTGCTGCAGAAGAGCTAATTTGCTTTTTCACCCAGGAATGCCAAACAACACTTCATCAAGATGGTTAAGGATAAGGATAGTGGGATTGACTGCAAGACATGAGAATCAGCAAATAGGATCACAGAACTGTTAAGGCTGGGAGGAAGGTGCCTCAGAGAATTGTCTAGTCTGACACCTGGTCAGAGCAGAGTCAGCTAGTGCAGGTTGCTTAGGAGTGGGTACAGTCAGATTTTTACTATTTCCAAGGATGGAGACTCCACAGCCTGTCTGGGTGTTCACCCTTCTAGTAGAGAAGTGGAGGAGGGGCGAGGGGCAGTTTGATGTTGAAATGGTATTTCTTGTATTTCCATTTCTGCCAATTGCCTCTTGTCCTTTAACTGGACACCACTTAGAGTCTGACTTCATCTTCTATAGTCACCCCACTGAGTATTCATACACAAGGGTCAGATCCTCCTGAGCCTTCTCTTTCCCAGGCTGAACAATCCCAGCTCTCTCAACGTCTTTAATCATCTTCATGGCCCTTCACTGACTTGCTGCAGCAAGTTCCTGTCTGTGTTGTACTGGGGAGCTGAGAACTGGACCCAGAATCTCTCTGAATGGGAATAATCACCTCCCTCGACCTGCTGGTGACCCTCCTCCTAATGCAGCCCAGGGCCTGCTGGCATCATCTTGAGGTATTGCAATAGACAGGGGCAGAGGGCAGCTGCCAACATGAATGTAA